>NW_026943823.1:5010052-5195052 GCF_035594765.1 Anolis carolinensis
CAGGGCAGCTTACAAGTTATATATACATACAATATATTATGTTATTATTATAGAATAATGTAAGCATTAAATATTACTATGTTGTACTATACCGCTATATTGCAATATTATTAGTAATATTACATATAATAATAATAATAATAATAATAATAATAATAATAATAATAATAATACATCACATGGTCCTAAACACTTGGGAAGTGTTCGACTTGTGGTCTTGTGATACGAAATCCAGCATATATATCTTGTTTTCTGTGTCATACTATGACTTTGTGTCAATGTATAATAATAATAATAATAATAATAATAATAATAATAATAATAATAACAATAATACAAATAAAGTACAAGAAAACTGCACTACAAATTAGAGCTGACAGCTGGCACAACAAAACATTGCATGGAAAGTTCCTTGACAAAATTGAAGGAAAAGCTGACAAGGAGAAGACCTGGCTGTGGCTCACGAATGGGACTGACATCTGCATGCCTTCGCACTTTAACAACACAATTGTTCAATGCTAAGGCTTCCACGTCTGCGCAGGGTTCCATACTTGGCGCTTTAACAACACAAGCGTTCAATGCTAAGGCTTCCCCATCTGCGCAGGGTTCCATACTTGGCGCTTTAACAACACAAGCGTTCAATGCTAAGGCTTCCCCATCTGCGCAGGGTTCCATACTTGGCGCTTTAACAACACAAGCGTTCAATGCTAAGGCTTCCCCATCTGCGCAGGGTTCCATACTTGGCACTTTAACAACACAATTGTTCAATGCTAAGGCTTCCACGTCTGCGCAGGGTTCCATACTTGGCGCTTTAACAACACAATTGTTCAATGCTAAGGCTTCCCCATCTGCGCAGGGTTCCATACTTGGCGCTTTAACAACACAATTGTTCAATGCTAAGGCTTCCCCATCTGCGCAGGGTTCCATACTTGGCGCTTTAACAACACAATTGTTCAATGCTAAGGCTTCCACGTCTGCGCAGGGTTCCATACTTGGCGCTTTAACAACACAATTGTTCAATGCTAAGGCTTCCCCATCTGCGCAGGGTTCCATACTTGGCGCTTTAACAACACAACCGTTCAGTGCTAAGGCTTTCCTGTCTGCGCAGGGTTCCATACTTGGCGCTTTAACAACACAATTGTTCAATGCCAAGGCTTCCCCATCTGCGCAGGGTTCCATACTTGGCGCTTTAACAACACAATTGTTCAATGCTAAGGCTTCCCCATCTGCGCAGGGTTCCATACTTCGCCCTTTAACAACACAACCGTTCAATGCCAAGGCTTCCCCGTCTGAGCAGGGTTACATACTTTGCTCTTTAATAACACAACCATTCAATGCTAAGGCTTCCCGCCAAATAGAACTGTAGAGGAGAGTCTACTGAACAAGCCAGTAACTGCCGCAAACCAGGACTGACATCTGTTGAGGAGTTACGAAGGTGGAGGCATTACTTTTCATTCAACCCTCGTATATTAATAACTTGGTAGGTATGTCACGTCTTCCAAGGTTTTTCCTTTGTGCAAACAAGCATGGTTAAATACAGCCAAAGTTACATCATGGGGATATTAGTTGTTATGCCATGTAAAAACGGGGACAGGCACTCATCTCGAGGAAATCATTTGACTCATAAGCCATTAACATCTGCAAAGTGCTCCAGGTTCCTTGAGTGCAAGAAACAATACATGCCCTAAACATCTAATCATTCATTGTGATTGACTCTTTATTGCTTCTGCCCAGGCTCCACTTCCTTCCTTGCATTAGCATGTGGAGACACATCGAGTAGCCGGGCTTCCTGACACAGGCTTTGCTGATAAATCTGGATCCATAAGCAACCAACAATGCAATGATTTGTGAAGAGAAGCTCTCCGAGTAAAGTGCGTATAATAAACCAATTTGCATGCCATTTCCTTAAAAGATGCACATTGAGAAAATTAGTTTTCATAAAGATCTGGAAAGCATTTTTTAAAAAGCCGATAGCACAGCATTTAAAAACTGCATTTCAATAAGAGTGGTGATGTGTTATGCCCTGTTTGGATTATTATGATAGACAATATTTGCATATGAGACACCATGAAGCTACATTATAAAGATAATCTATGTAGACATTATTTTGCAAGAAAATTAAGGAAGGTTTTAGAAGAAAATCATACCTTAAATATGGCAAATGGTGCAAAATGAAACCAGTTGGGTAAACCTGAAAATCAGATCTTAAATGCAGATTCTGTATTGATGCTGCTGTAATACTTAGGGAATCTTTTGGGAAGACAGGCAGACAAATGTCAGCATACTGGAAGAAGTAAAGACCACCAGCATCTAACTGGAGGTCAGCTGCGACCAGCAGTGCTGTGGAATTTGAAGAGCTAGGCATCTCCCATTCTGTACCTTTGCATTTCATTTTTTCTGCCTAAGTGGGAAATCTTGCATGTGTCCCTGTTGAACTTCATTTTGTTAGCTTTGGGCAATCATCTCTCTAGTCCAGGGGTCCCCAAACTTTTTAAACAGGGGGCCAGTTCACGATCCTTCGGACTGTTGGCGGGCCGGACTATAGTTGGCCACTGAGCAATAATAATAATAATAATAATAATAATAATAATAATAATAATAATAATAATAATAATAATAATAATAAAAGAGGGTTGGAAGAGACCCTTTGGGCCATTGAGTCCAATCCCCTTCTGCCTTTGGGCACTGAAAGCACAAACAAAGCATCCCTGACAGATGGCCACCCAGACTCAATGTTAATAATAATAATAATAATAATAATAATAATAATAATAATAATAATAATAATAATAATAACAATAATAATAATAATAAAAAATGTGCCGTGCCAAAAGATCTCAGCCGGCATTTGGAAACAATAGACATTGACAAAATTACGATCTGCCAACTGCAGAAGGCCACCCTACTGGGATCTGCACGCATCATCCAAAAATACATCACACAGTCCTAGACACTTGGGAAGTGTTCGACTTGTGATTTTGTGAAACGAAATCCAGCAGATCTATCTTGTTTGCTGTGTCATACTTATAATAAAAAAGCGGGTTGAAAGAGACCCTTAATCCAACCCGCTTCTGCCTCTGTGCACCAAAAGCACAAGCAAAGCATCCCTGACAGATGGCCACCCAGCCTCAATGTTAATAATAATAATAATAATAATAATAATAATAATAATAATAATAATAATAATAATAATAATAATAATAATAATAGGGTTGTAAGAGAAGAAGAGACCCCTTGGATCATTTAGCCCAACCCCCTTCTGCCCTTGTGCCATGGGGGCCGGATAAATGGCTTCGATGGGCCGCATCCGGCCCCCGGGCCTTAGTTTGGGGACCCCTGCTCTAGTCTGTTAAGATCGTTTTGAATTCTGCTCCTGTCTTCTGGATTATTAGCTGTATCTCCCAATTTTGTGTCGTAACCTATTATGGATTTATTCCTTCATTGAGAGGACTGTTTCCTGATCCTCACTGAAAGGCCATTTCACGATAGTGGTGTTGGGGAAAGAAGGAACTGTATCATAATTAATAATATTATAATGTAATACAATATAATAATAATAATAATAATAATAATAATAATAATAATAATAATAATAACAACAACAACTAGCTGTGCCCGGCCACACGTTGCTGTGGCGAAGTATGGTGGTATGGGAAATAAAGTATTGAGGAATTGGTGGTAGTTAAGGTAAAGGGTCCCCTGGGCTGAGTGGGTTGCTAGGAGACCAAGTGAACAGAGCTTAGCCTTCTAACTGGCAGCAATTGGATAAAAACAATTATTCCTCTCCCTCTAATTAGGACTTTATTTTTCTTTTCTTTTTGTTGTATCAACCTAGAGGCATGGATAAGGGGTTGTGCTGTCAATTTTCGAGGTTGTGGAGTGTTTACTTTTGTTGTTTTGTCCGCTGCCGTGATGCCATCACTCTTTTATATAAATAGATAATAATACACTATTTACAGATTTGTTTTTACATTGTCGTGTCTTTTACACTGTTTGTAACTATCTGGGCTTGACCTCATGTAAGCCGCCCTGAGTCCCTTCAGGGAGATGGAGACGGGGTATAAAAATAAAGTTGTTGTTGTTGTTGTTGTTGTTATTATACATTGACACAAAGTCATAGTATGACACAGCAAACAAGATATATATGCTGGATTTCGTATCACAAGACCACAAGTCGAACACTTCCCAAGTGTTTAGGACCGTGTGATGTATTATTAGTATTATTACTTTTATTATTATTATTATTATTATTATTATTATTATTATTATTATTATATTATGACACAGCAAACAAGATAGATATGCTGGATTTCGTTTCACAAAATCACAAATCGGACACTTCCCAAGTGTTTAGGACGGTGTGATGTATTTTCGGATGATGCGCGCAGATCCCAGCAGGGTGGCCTTTTGCAGTTGGCAGATCGTAATTTTGTCAATGTCTATTGTTTCCAAATGCCGGCTGAGATCTTTTGGCACGGCACCCAATATGCCGATCACCACCAGGACCACCTGCACTGGTTTCTGCCAGAGTCTTTGCATTTCAATCTTGAAGTCCTGATAGCGGCTGAGTTTTTCCTGTTGTTTTTCGTCAATGCAACTGTCACCTGGGATGGCAACATCAATGATCCAAACCTTTTTCTTTTCTACAACTGTGATGTCTAGTGTTTTGTGTTCCAGAACTTTGTCAGTCTGCATTCAAAAGTCCCACAGTATCTTTGCAGGTTTGTGATCCCACCAGTTCTTTTCTGCTGGGAGGTGGTACTTGAGGCATAAGTTCCAATGAATCATTTGGGCCACATAGTTGTGCCTCTGTTTGTAGTCTGTCTGTGCAATTTTCTTATAGCAGCTGAGGATATGATCAATGGTTTCGTTGGTTTCCTTGCACAGTCTGCATTTTGGGTCATCAGCTGATTTTTCGATCTTGGCCTTAATTGCCTTTGTGCTGATGGCTTGTTCCTGGGCTGCAAGGATCAGGCCTTCTGTCTGCTTCTTCAGGGTCCCATTTGTGAGCCAGAACCAGGTCTTCTCCTTATCAGCTTTTCCTTCAATTTTGTCAAGGAACTTTCCATGCAATGTTTTGTGGTGCCAGCTGTCAGCTCTAGTTTGTAGTGCGATTTTCTTGTACTGATTTTTTGTCTGCTGTGCTTTGAGGAGTTTCTGATTTATTATTATTATTATTATCATTATTATTATTATTTCTAGTTAGTACTGAGATACTAACCAGACTAATGAATATCAGACATACATGCTATATCTCTAAAGAAGGGAGTGGAAAAACCACCCCTAAGAAAAACTTATGAAATTAATGGATTTACTGTAAGCTGACAGTCAACTTGAAGGCAAACAGGAATACATATACACAGTAATAGAAACATAATGGGGACATGAAAAGAAGAATGAAAACATTTTGATCAATATGTATCTAAGGGAAATACTTCTTGTACAGGCTCGGAGATATAAAGTGTTGGGATTTGTTAATGTTAAAATAAGCACTTTTTGGACATAAAGTAGAAGAAAAAATAAATTATAGGGAAACCAACAAAACGAAAGCTGGAAAAAACAAATTGTATACATAATAAAGTTTGTACCCACGTTTATAGCAGACAACCTCTGAGGACAACAGCTGTAGATGTGAGTGAAACGTCAGAAGAGAATGCTTCTGGAGCCCAAAAAACTCACGGCAACCCAAAGCTTTTTAATGTTTTAAAAATATTCATGACATAAATTGTATCTGTTTCACAACTGAATTGCTTTTTTGATCTCAAACTCTCGTCCTTCAACGTGGGATAGAGGCCAAATGTACCGCGAAGCTAGCACTTTCTGTACATTCGCTCTTCCAGTCCTTGAAAGTCTAGCACCTTGTGAGTTCCTTACTTATCAAATAAGTCTACTTAAGAGAATCTGAAACGCTGATTTCAAGCAATCAGTCAAGAGGTGTTTTTGAATCACGTCGATCGGCATGAGTCTGGATTTAAAAGTGGATATTAGCAGCCATCAAGAGAAGAGGGAAAAGCACACACGGAAGGAAATCGCTGATTATGTTTCAGTCTGGAGGACTCTGCCACAATTAATCTCTTGCATGAATTTTAAAAGAAAGCTTTCTTTTGCTCTGTATTTAACTTTACACTTACGGAATCAAATCGTAATACTGCCACAGTTACTGGAAATATGCTTGTCCAAGAGGTGACATCCAGTATTAGATGGGCTGCATTTCTTTCTTTTTTAACATTCATTTTTATTGATATTTTACAAGCAACTTTGTTCCACTTATATCTTTTCTCCAATGTTATTTTATACATTACACTAGCTTTGCCCGGCCACGCGTTGCTGTGGCTTATGGGAATCCTTTGTTGGCCAGGTGGAATAGCAGTGAATAGCCTTGCGGTCTCAAAGCCTGACCATTTTTTGGAGTAGCTGGAGCTTTTTGTTGTATGAACATAGAGGCATGGATGAGGGGTTGTGCTGCCAAGTTTAGTGTTTCTGGGATGTGTAGTTTTGTTGTTTTGTCCTAGGCTGAAATTTCATTACCCTTTTATATATATAGATAAATGTAATGTACGTTTGTAGGACTGAGTTAACAACAAAACCACTGGGCCAAATCACACCAAATTTGGCCACAATACTCATCACTTTCCAAGGAATGACCATCTAAATAGAAAAATAGAAAGAAAACAGAGACAAGGCCAGAAAAATCCCATTGTTTCCTTGAGTTGAGTGGGTTGCTAGGAGACCAAGTGGGTGGAGCTTAGCCTTTTAAATGGCAGCAATTGGATAAAAACAATTATTCCTCTCCCTCTAATTAGGACTTTATTTTTCTTTTCTTTTTGTTGTATGAACATAGAGGCATGGATGAGGGGTTGTGCTGCCAAGTTTAGTGTTTCTAGGATGTGTAGTTTTGTTGTTTTGTCCTAGGCTGAAATTTCATTACCCTTATATATATATAGATCGTAATATTGCAATACAATATAATACTAATAATACAATATATACAGTAGAGTCTCACTTATCCAAGCCTCGCTTATCCAAGCTTCTGGATTATCCAAGCCATTTTTGTAGTCAATGTTTTCAATATATCGTGATATTTTGGTGCTAAATTCATAAATACAGTAATTACAACATAATATTACTGTGTATTGAACTTCTTTTTCTGTCAAATTTGTTGTATAACATGATGTTTTGGTGCCTAATTTGAAAAATCATAACCTAATTTGATGTTTAATAGGCTTTTCCTTTATCTCTCCTTATTATCCAACATATTCACTTATCCAACATTCTGCCGGCCGGTTTACATTGGATAAGCGAGACTCTACTGTAGATCATAATATTGCAATACAATATAATACTAATAATACAATATATACATGTAATATTACTAATAATATTGCAGTGTAGTGGTATAGTACAGTATAGTATTATATGATACTTATATTGTGCTATACTACTAAAATAATATATTGTATGTACATATAATATTGACTAGCCTTGCCCGGCTACGCATTGCTGTGGCTTATGGGAATCCTTTGTTGGCCAGGTGGAATAGCAGTGAATAGCCTTGCAGTCTCAAAGCCTGGCCGTTTTCTGGAATAGCTGGAGCTTTTTGTTGTATGAACGTAGAGGCATGGATGAGGGGTTGTGTTGCCAAGTTTAGTGTTTCTGGGGTGTGTAGTTTTGTAGTTTTGTCCTAGGCCGAATTTTCATTACTCTTATATATATATAGATTAAAAGTAGGTGAACAATGCATCTTAAAGAAAGTAGGAAAATTTGCCGGGATGGGCTTGAGAGAAAACCGGAGCTAATAGAAACAAACAAAAGAAAAGAAGAGAAAGAAGATGAAAAGAAAAGAAAATGAAAGAAAAAAAAAGAATGACAAATGACTGGTCAAAAGCAATGGCTTAATGATTCCTATTTTGGGCATGAAAAACAAGGTGTATGAGAGATTGATATTAGCAATGGGTACAACTATATTAAGAGATTTTTTTTGAAAATGGAAACCTTTGGAGACCCTCAGCAAGCCACCCAGAGATCTACAGATAAATCCAAAATCTTCTCCCGGCCCCTGCTTTTGAGCAGCGGCAAACTAAATCGTTCTTGTATCCGAATTCCAGCAAAGCAACGTAGCTTTTTCTTTTTGGAGGTTAGCGTGTCTGAGTCTGTTCCTTAGCAATTTTTCTTCCCAGGAAGTGCCCTTGTCTTTCATTTCCAACCTTTCTCAAAACTGTAGTTTCCCATCTCGCCTTTTTCCGGAGCTATTAATGACAGAGCGGCTCTGGCTGGCTTCGCACGGGGTCATTCCAGATGTATAAATGGCTTCACGATCCCACAATGCAATACAAGGAACAAGAGGCCAGTGGGAGACAAAAAAGACAGCTCAGCCCAACCTTCCATGTTTTAATATTCTTCAATCAGTTTGGGAATTCCCACACTTTGCTCTACAAGGTGCAAGTTTAAAATATCTTTTGTTATGGAGCCCAGAAAATTCCCCCAGCACCTGTTTCGAGAGCACGTTCGTTCACTGACGAATGACCCACATTTCATGTAGTGATTTGCCATTAATCAAGATAAGGAATAAGGCTCACAAGTCGTACATTCAACGAACCACTGTTTTACCAGCTTAAGCCTGAAAACATTGATTCATTTTACTATATTTGGGACAAAAGACTCTGAAAGTGTTTTTTTCTCGTTTGAAGTATCTTTTTCTTGAGATCTATTAAAATTATATTGATTGAAAATGCTCTTTCTTGTTCTGCTCTTTTGGTTTCACAAACACTCAACATTGATTTTCCTTCCTTCATAAACACTAGCAAAGGTATAAGAAATCAAGCTCATGCCAGTCCAAACCACCGGCAATGGCGGCTGAGGCAGATGGCAACAACAGCAAGGGTTTCACCTTTAGCTTGTCCTGAAAATACATCTATCCACTGCAAAGACAACATGTGTAATTAATATTTAGCAAGCTGAAGAGATCTCATCAAATTATCCATTGTGTCGTTGAGCCTCGGCGCCCCTCTGCGGCTCCAAAGTTGCAAAATGTTGAAGTTACTATAGGCTCCAGGATGGACCTAGCAGCAGCTGTACCTGTAGTGTCTCAGAGACCCCCGAGTCATGACCCTGTCGCCATTATGGATCAGACCGAAGAAGAGATGGGGTTTGTGCCATTTCTGCACGATTCTGCTCCCTTCCAGATGTCCCCTGTTGACAGTTCTAGCCCACAGTTAATTAAAAAGGGCCTTGACTCACAGCCCGGTTCTCCAGAGAACGCTATGTTTGACCGCAGATTGTTTCTGGAAACATCTCGCTCGGAGAAACAGAATTTGAGGAGAAGCGCTAGATTAGCGGAGAGAGCAAGCGTTAATTAAGCCAGTTCCCTTGAGAGTTTCCCGGGAGGATTGCATCTGGCAAGTTGTTGACTTAGTCCACTTTCCCTTGGGAAAGAGTGATCAGACACCTGGCTGGAGAGGAGAGCGAAGTCCCATAAAAGTTCTGGACGCCCACTGTCCTTTGCGGTGTTCAACGTGTCAGTTGAGGAATTTACATCGACTCTAGTTCTGCAGCGTGCTACTCTCGAGTAGACCGGCGTTGCATCTCGTCTCCCTGGACAGCGATTCAGCTTTACCACAACTAACTTTGCCTTGCCTTGCATCCTAGCCTCAGATTTGAGCCCTGGAACTCTTTGACAGATCTTGCCTTAATCCCCACTCAAACAGCCCAAAGGTTTGAGTGTATTTTGGTTATTGGATTTAAAACTTTGAACTCTAATACTGGACATCTACTTTCACATTACTGGACTATATTTGACCTTTTCTGAAAGGTCTATTGCTGGACTATATACTCTGCTTATTTTTAGTTGTCTCCTTTATTTCCTTAATAAAGATATTAGATTGTTTATTGGCCTCCGTGTCTGGTTTCCAGTGCTCACGCTGCCCTGAGGTGTCACAGTACCCTAAAAACTCTAGCAAATCTCTTCTAACCTTTTAATAAATGTATAAAATTTTATGTGTAGCTTGTATCATTTGTATAATGTGTCAATTCCAAAATGTATCAAATGTATCTTGAAGGCGGCTACCTTGAAGTCATGCCCTCAGTTTGCACAATCTCTTAGGAACACAGACCATGGACAGGATCCCTCCAGGTATTTCCCAAGTCTGATAATATCAGGATCTTTGTATATATGCGCATGACAGACGATGATATCGACATAACTAGCACTTTAGCCCAATTTCCTACAGATCTTATCCATGATTTTATCATGATGTATTGTATGTGTTTTTATGACTTGTTTTATTGTTGTTTGATTTGTTTTTACTGCTTGTTTTTATATTGCCATGACCGGGCTTGGCCCCATGTAAGCTGCCCTGAGTCCCTTCGGGGAGATGGGGCGGGGTATAAGAATAAAATTATTATTATTATTATTATTATTATTATTATTATTATTAGTCATCAAAATAGCTGTTGAGGCTGAGAGTATGCCTCTCCCACGGAAGAGGAGGCTCAGTAAACATGAATTCATTAACTTTCTATATATATATATAATTTTTAATTTATTTTGTTATAATAAATACAGTGAAAGTGGGAGAACATCTATAGAAAGGAGAGAGAGAGAGAGAGAAACGTAGAGAGAATGAAGAAAAAGAGAAAATAATAATTAAAAAATCCACTCATAGGTCTGACTTCCCATCTACGTTTTAGGATCTCTTATTTCATTCTTTTGTTGTTTCTTATTTTTCCAGCTCTCTTTCTTTATGATAACTTTTATAAACAAGATGTTACATCCCAAGGTTGCAAGGGCACCTTGAAAACCATACTGGAGCCAGGATCATAAGCAAAGTGGTTTATTGAAGGATATATATGCAAGCAAATTGCATTAGAAGTCAATAGAGTGAATAGTCCAGAATATATTGTCCTTAACTGTTCAAAAGCAAGTCCAATAAAGTCTTTCAATGTTGTAATCCATAAACGGAATTCATTAGTTCCAGCAAGAAGCCAGAGTTAGTGTGTAAATGCCGTCCAAACAGGATCAGCCAGAAGTCACAAGGACCAGGAACAAGACACTGGAAATCCACAAAAGGTAATCCACATAGAAAGCAACCACTCAGGAATAGTAGAACCGAGGTTAACAAGGCAAGGTATACTCGAGAGTCACAAGGCATGAACTTGGCTTGGAAGTCATGTAGCAAGGCACGGGAACAAGGCAAGGAGCAAGGTACTGGAACATAGATTCTCCTTCCATGGATGGCAAAGTTGATACCGCAACGAGAACAGGGAGCGAGGCACCTTTAAAGAGTTCTCAAGGCTACAAGGCAGTGAGAGTTAGGACACGCAGAATTTCACATGGGAAAGTTACTTATTGGTGCACCTGAGAGCCAAACGGTGACTTCGTCTCACACCCTCCCTTCTACTCCTTTCCTTTGCGAAAGATTCTCTCCGATCAAAAGCAACATCCTCCCCTGCAACAACATCTGGCGAAACCCACCTTGACTGAACATCGGAATGTTCTCCAATTAATGGATCCTCTGTAAGCACAACTTGGGGCACCTGCAAAGCCATTGGGCTTTGGCCCAAGTCCTGGATGGCCCCAAAATCTGAATCAGACTTCGATTCAAACTCCATCTCCTGAGGAAGGGCAGATCAAGACGGCTGAGCTACAACACAAGACAGATTTGTCGTAAAGTCCATTCCTTTTTTTCTAACAAATTCTATGAAATTAACTTTCTGAATTGGGCAGCCAAGCCCTTGATTATCTAAGATTATCTCCTTCCCATGATGGGAATCTCCTCTTTCAGGCTGTGACACCATGAGCAATCCCAGTTCAGATCCTACCCAGCCTCTCTTTTCAGCCAAACAGGGCAAGGGGCCTATATTTCAAGGCCCCAGCTTTATGCAACCTCCTTATATAAATCAGATCTTGAAACACCACCAACAAAACTTCTTCCTTTTTATTTATTTCTTTGGATGGTTCTATTACAGCCAGATACACTATGGAAACAAAATCACTTTTCAGGAGTTATTTTCCAAAGAGCCAAGATGAAATTTGCGGCAATCGAAAAGAAATGCTCTCAGAGTTAGGTTACAGCAAACAAGGTAATGATTTCAGTGGCTATTTTTCTAAATATTTCAACTCGGGGGAAATATGCCACCTCGAATTTTTAAAAAGGAGATGCCTGCAGGTTGAATTTCCCATACCAGTAACTAAATTCCATTTCACTTCAAAAATGATTTTGCCCGGAGAGAATGCCATCATTTTTGTAAGTAGTGTGTATCTTCTGTACTTGCATTTCATTTATGTCCATTAGTAGGCTTGTGGAAATGACAATGACTGTTATAAAAATAATAATAATAAGCCAATGGCAGGTACTGGTAAAACTGTGGGGGTTTAGAGGAGGAAAATATGTTTTTCCTACTTCTTCCATGTTCTACTTATGTGCTTCCAAGAGGCACATGAGAAAAATATGATAATATTCAGATTAAGGTGCTCTTGGAAACTTTCCAGAAGGGAATCTGGTGTAGGGCATCAAAGGGGACAGTAAAATAGCAAGACCTCTTTAAATATCGTGTTATACTTAAAATAGGGATTATTTATTTATTTATTTATTATTTATTTATATCCTGCCCTTATCACTCCGATGGGAACTCAGAGCAGCTTACAAGTTATGTGTACATACAATATATTATATTATTAACATAGCACAATATAAGCCTTATAAATTACTATATACTTCAGGCATAAGTTCCAATGAATCATTTGGTCCACATGGTTGTGCCTCTGTTTGTAGTCTGTCTGTGCAATTTTCTTACAGCAGCTGAGGATATGATCAATGGTTTCGTCGGTTTCCTTGCACAATCTACATTTTGGGTCATCAGCTGATTTTTCGATCTTGGCCTGAATTGCCTTTGTTCTGATGGCTTGCTCCTGGGCTGCAAGGATCAGGCCTTCTGTCTCCTTCTTCAGTGTCCCATTTGTGAGCCAGAGCCAGGTTTTCTCCTTGTCTGCTTTTCCTTCAATTTTGTCAAGGAACTTTCCATGCAATATTTTGTTGTACCAGCTGTCGGCTCTAGTTTGTAGTGCAGTTTTCTTGTACTGATTTTTTGTCTGCTGTGCTTTGAGGAGTTTCTGATTTTTGACTTTAATCAAAGCAGGTTCTTCACTTTGCTTTACATATTCTGCTAGGGCATGTTCAAATACAAATGAACAGTCACAGAAGTGGCAGAAATATACAATGCCAGAAAACCGCACAATTATTATTATTTTATTATGAGAAAGCAAACAAGATAGATATGCTGGATTTCGTATCACAAAATCACAAGTTGAACACTTCCCAAGTGTCTAGGACTGTGTGATGTATTTTCGGATGATGCGTGCAGATCCCAGTAGGGTGGCCTTTTGCAGTTGGCAGATTGTAATTTTGTCAATGTCTATTATTATTATTATTATTATTATTATTATTATTATTATTATTCTCATTTATTTTATTCTCAGCAATTTCCCCCCAATATATGAAATTTTGGCATTCAAAACAACAACAAAAAACAGAGGCTACAATTTCCCCCCGTTGTTCCAGTTTCCAACACATGTTTTTAACGGTGCCTCTCCTGCCTTTCTATCTGCTTGTAAGGTGCTCTATAAAAAGCTATCACCATGGTACCTAAGCCTTTTCCCATTAAAGGAACACTATTTTCACTGCTTACTTAGCAACACTGACAATAGCCTCCAGCAGCAGTGAGGCAAGCTGACTTTGTGGCATTTTGCAAGATGAATTCTTCACCACCTCAGTCTGTTTTCTCCTCGCGCTGTTCCTTTGCAAATAAAATAAAATAAAATAAAAATGCAACCTTGGAAAAGGCGCTCCTTCATAAGCGATTGCGGATGGCACCATTGTGCGCGCACCACAGCCATGGATCAGCAGGTACACTCTGTACCTTTGCATGCCAAGAAGAGGAAAATCAATTTCTTCCTTGAAAAGGTGAAACTAGTGTTGCAGAAGATCCGCACATAGTTCTCAGGTGCTCGAGGGCACCGGCAACGTGATGAGGTAAAGTTGACTTAGAGAAGAGTCTCCGCTCGAGCGTGAAGTGATGTAGTGCAAAGTAGACACTGCTCTGGAGAGGAACGGAGGAAAACCCCACTTATATTAATTTGTTAATCTAGATTCATAACTTTCCGCCCACATTTCCAAACAGGTTGACAACATCCCTTGAGAACAGCATCATCATCAACAAAAACAACAACAACAACAACAACAACTTCAATGACAAGTTATACTAATTAAATTGGGTGCCCTCTATGCATATAGATGCAATTCCCTTTTCCTGTCATCTATATATATATATGGGGCTCCCTATTTCATTCCATGCATTTTTTGAAACGATAGATTATGTATTAAAGAGCCTTTGGTGGTGCAGTGCGTTAAACCACTGAACTGCTGAACTTGCTAGCCAAAAGGTTGGCGGTTCAAATCCGGGGAGTGGGGTGAGCTCCCACTGTTAGCCCCAGCTTCTGCCAACCAATAATAATAATAATAATAATAATAATAATAATAATTTAGTCTTGTACCCCGCCCCATCTCCCCGAAGGGACTCGGGGCGGCTCACATGGGGCCTTGCCCAACATCACAATATAAAATCAAAACAAAAACACAAATTTACAACAATAAATCAACAATATCGGTAAAACAATCAAAAAGGACAATCTTACAAGATAAAATATTAAAACAGGTATATCAAACACCTAGCAGTTGAAAACATGCAAATGCGAGTAGATCAATAGGTACCGCTCCAATGGGAAGGTAACGGCGCTCCATGCAGCCATGCCAGCCACATGAACTTGGAGATGTCTATGGACAACGCCGGGCTGTGGCGCAGGCTGGATAGCAAGCCAGCTGCAACAAATCACTCTGACCAAGAGGTCATGAGTTCGAGGCCAGCCCGTGCCTGCGTCTTGTCTCTGTCTCTGTTCTATGTTATATGGCATTGAATGTTGGCCTTTATGTGTGCAATATGATCCGCCCTGAGTCCCCTTCGGGGCGAGAAGGGCGGAATATAAATATTGTAAATAAATAAATAATAAATAAATTGAGATGAGCACCAACCCCCAGAGTTGGACACGACTAGACTTAACATCAGGGGAAAGCTTTACCTTTAACTATACATTAATAATAACAATAACAATAATACCCCTATGCGATCCAGATGGAGGCATTGGCTCCTGAATTTTCTGATCACAACTTAGATTATCATTAGGCTAAGTCAAAACATATGATACGAGGGTTATCCAGAAAGTAGATTATGTTTTGGAATTAAAAATGAACAAAGTATAGGAGAAAACGTTTACCGTATTCAGTTGAAAGCCACACCCAAATACCACTTCTCAACATAGTCGCAGTTCAAAATCTAGGCACTTATCATAGCGATGAATGAGCTTGGCAACTCCTTCCCCACAAAGCTCTGCCACTTGCGTCCTCAAAAAGTATAGGAGAAAACATTTACCATATGCAGTTGAAAGCCACACCCAAATACCACTTCTTAACATAGTCGCCGTTCAAAATCTAGGCACTTATCATAGCGATGAATGAGCTTGGCAACTCCTTCCCCACAAAGCTCTGCCACTTGCGTCCTCAAAAGGAATAGGAGAAAACATTTACCATATGCAATTGAAAGCCACACCCAAATACCACTTCTCAACATAGTCGCCGTTCAAATCTAGGCACTTATCATAGCAATTAATGAGCTTGGCAACTCCTTCCCCACAAAGCTCTGCCACTTGCGTCCTCAAAAAGTATAGGAGAAAACATTTACCATATGCAGTTGAAAGCCACACCCAAATACCACTTCTTAACATAGTCGCCGTTCAAAATCTAGGCACTTATCATAGCGATGAATGAGCTTGGCAACTCCTTCCCCACAAAGCTCTGCCACTTGCGTCCTCAAAAGGAATAGGAGAAAACATTTACCATATGCAATTGAAAGCCACACCCAAATACCACTTCTCAACATAGTCGCCGTTCAAATCTAGGCACTTATCATAGCGATGAATGAGCTTGGCAACTCCTTCCCCACAAAGCTCTGCCACTTGCGTCCTCAAAAGGAATAGGAGAAAACATTTACCATATGCAATTGAAAGCCACACCCAAATACCACTTCTCAACATAGTCGCCGTTCAAATCTAGGCACTTCTCATAGCAATTAATGAGCTTGGCAACTCCTTCCCCACAAAGCTCTGCCACTTGCGTCCTCAAAAAGTATAGGAGAAAACATTTACCATATGCAGTTGAAAGCCACACCCAAATACCACTTCTTAACATAGTCGCCGTTCAAAATCTAGGCACTTATCATAGCGATGAATGAGCTTGGCAACTCCTTCCCCACAAAGCTCTGCCACTTGCGTCCTCAAAAGGAATAGGAGAAAACATTTACCATATGCAATTGAAAGCCACACCCAAATACCACTTCTCAACATAGTCGCCGTTCAAATCTAGGCACTTATCATAGCGATGAATGAGCTTGGCAACTCCTTCCCCACAAAGCTCTGCCACTTGCGTCCTCAAAAAGTATAGGAGAAAACATTTACCATATGCAGTTGAAAGCCACACCCAAATACCACTTCTTAACATAGTCGCCGTTCAAAATCTAGGCACTTATCATAGCGATGAATGAGCTTGGCAACTCCTTCCCCACAAAGCTCTGCCACTTGCGTCCTCAAAAGAAATAGGAGAAAACATTTACCATATGCAATTGAAAGCCACACCCAAATACCACTTCTCAACATAGTCACCGTTCAAATCTAGGCACTTCTCATAGCGATTAATGAGCTTGGCAACTCCTTCCCCACAAAGCTCTGCCGCTTGCGTCCTCAACCAGCCAGTCACCCCTCCCCGCAGCTGTGCATCGTCACCAAAACACTGGTTGAGGACGCAAGCGGCAGAGTTTTGTGGGGAAGGAGTTGCCAAGCTCATTCAGCCCTTGTATTATTCTGTAGCATGTAAGACTATAATACTGTTATTCTATTATTTCAGGCGTTTACCAGTCTTGTTATGAAGTCGTCATTGGTGACTCACATGTAGGTGGCATTGGTGACTCCTATCAGTGTCCAAACTTTAATTGAGTTGCCCAGGATGATAAACCGAGTCTGCACATAGGGTTCAGCACTGTGGATAGTTCCTTTGCAATTTTAACCAAAAGCAAAAACAAATTCGCCATCATGCCAACATAGATGCCACACAAGAGTTGGGACTCTATTGATCTACTCACCTTTGCATGCTTTTGAACTGCTAGGTTGGCAGAAGCTGGGGCTAACCGCAGGCACTCACCCCACTCCCTGGATTCGAACCAGCAACCTTACGGTCAGCAAGTTCAACAGCTCAGTGGTTTAAGCCGCTTCATTATTAATGTATATTCTTCTCCAAATATGGGGTCAAGTTGGCTAACGAAATAAGACAAAACAAAGTGTATTTCCTAATGCGTTAGGAACCACAAACTTTGGCGTAAAGAAAAAATGTACTTCCTGGAGCATGGCTCTCTCTTTCACTGAGATGATTGCTCCCTGAGCATTTTTTAATATATATATATAATAATTTTTAATAGTTTTAAACAATGAAAGTCTGAGAACAGTAATGAATATAAAACGAAGTGAAAAGGGAAAGGAAGGTGATGGAGGAGAGAAAAGGGAAAAAAGAAAGAAAAAAAGACAACAAAAAATAAAAATGTGATGACTTCCTTTAATCCTTTGTGGTTAGGGTCCTGTTGTTTCTTTCGTCTAAAGTTATTCATTGTAATTCTTCTCCAGATATTCATATTCTATTAATTCTTCAATCTCCTGAAATAATTTTCTACTGGTTCCCAGTCTGTTTGTTTTTAAAAGATTCTCCGAATTCTTTTTGAGAAAAAAAAGTTTATTGGTCCATATCTTTTACCTCGCTTACTTTGTTTCTCCAAGTATCCAAGTCTGGTGTTTCCTGTAGTTTCCATGTTTTCGCGAAGACTATCCTTGCCGCCGTCGATAGATACAGTAGAGTCTCACTTATCCAACGTTCTGGATTATCCAACGCATTTTTGTAGTCAATGTTTTCAATACATAGTGCTATTTTAGTGCTAAATTCGTAAATACAGTAATTACAACATAACATTACTGCGTATTGAACTACTTTTTCTGTCAAATTTGTTGTATAACATGATGTTTTGGTGCTTAATTTGTAAAATCATAACCTAATTTCCTGTTTAATAGGCTGCTCCTTAATCTCTCCTTATTATCCAACATATTTGCTTATCCAATGTTCTGCCGGCCCGTTTATGTTGGATAAGTGAGACTCTACTGTATGTGAATCGAATTTCTTCATTTTTTGTTAAGATCAAGTCCTTATCTAATAGACCTAGAAGATAATATTCTGGTTTCTTGGGGAAAGTTCTTTTAAATAATTTTTGAAACGTTAATTTTTCAAAATGTAAAATTAATTCGTTAATTTTTGTCCAGTATTTGGTGGATATTTTGCAAGTCCACCATAAATGGAAAAAACTTCCATCGTGTTCCAAACACTTCCAACAATTTGTATCGGCATTTTTATACCTTTTGGATAATTTGATTGGCGTCATATACTGTCAGTGAAACATCTTAAGCCATTTTGTTTTTAATGAGAAATGCACTGAATTTCTACAAATATACCTTGGAGGCTGCATACAGGCAGCTCCAGTCCTGTACAAGCACAAAATCCCATTCAAGACCGAGGTCATTGTCCATGTGTTATCATTGTTAGAAATCTATTATGCTCCTCCAAGTGAGAGGCATTTCTTTCTTTCTTGGAATGTCGTCACTAGTGAATTAGGACTCTTGGTGGCTTTGTATTCTTTCCGGCATCCTAGTTAAAATGTTCCTTTGATAGAGGTATTTTGATGAGATTTCTTTTAGTTCTGAATCAAATTGATGCCATTAAAATGAGCACCGTTTTCATTCAATTTTAAATTTGCTATTACACCATGTAACATCATTTTTGTTCCTGGGTTATGAGTGGCCTTTCCTAATTGGTTCTATCATAAGAAAACTTTGAAAAAGTTTATCTTGCAAAAAACTTTGTTTTTGTGGAAGGGACATCCTGCAGTACATTTTGCTCTAGTTTTTCAATGACTATCTCATCGAGTCTCAACTAATTCAACATAATTTGTGAAAGTCACAAAAACAAAGTTTCTGGAGTAGAACAACTTTCAAAGTAAGTACTGCACAATTAAACAGAAATAACACTTTCAAACCAGGAACAGTATTTAATTTTTATAGTGTTATTCATGTTTCTGTACAGTTTTTATTGTTATAATGTTTTTCTGATTCTATGATCCACCTTTTGTAAGGGAATAGTATAAAAACTGTAACAATTACTGGGTTACTGTGAGTTTTCCGGATGGTATAACCATGTTCCAGAAGCATTCTCTCCTGACGTTTCACCCACATCTATGGCAGACATCCTCAGAGGTTGTGAGGTCTGTTGGAAACTAGGCAAGCAAAGTTTATATATCAGTCAAATAATGTCTAGGGAGAGAAAAAAAACTCTTGTCTGTTTGAGGCAAGTGAAAATGTTGCAAATTGCTAGCTTGATTAGCATGTAATGGCCTTGCAGATTCAAAGCCTGGCTGCTTCCTGCCTGAGGGAATCCTTTGTTGGGAGGTGTTAGCTGGCCCTGATTGTTTCCAGTCTGGAATTCCCCTGTTTTCTGAGTGTTGCTCTTTATTTACTGCCCTGAATTTAGAGTTAACAATCACATTCAGTTAACTAGAACAGAAGAACACAAAGATATACTGCTTTGGACATAAATATTAATTTAGTTTTGGTAAATAAATAATTTATTACTACTTGTCCTTTCTTAGGAATTCTTCAGTCTTCTTCAATTCAAGATAAATTTAAATATTTTTTAATTTTAATAAAACCAAAACAAAAGGGCTCATAACAGGTGACTGGGCTGTGCAGAATGTGAAATTTTAAGTGAAATTTTATTTACCTGTATACACTCGAGTATAAACCGACCCGAATATAAACCGAGGCACCTAATTTTACCACAAAAAACTGGGAAAAATTGACTCCAGTATAAGCCGAGGGTGGTAAATTTCAGAAATAAAAATAGATACCGATCAAATTACATGAATTGAGGTATCAGTAGGTTAAATGTTTTTGAATATTTACATAAAGCTCAGATTTAAGATATGACTGTTCAACTCTGATTAAATCTTTATTCTCATCTTCTTCAATGTAAATGTGCTTATGTATCCTTTTAATAATAATAGAGTAAAATAATACGTGTAATAATAATAATAATAATAATAATAATAATAATAAATACAGGAAAATAATACAAGTAATAATAAATAGAGTAAAATAATAAATGCAATAATAATAATAAGATCAGAGTAAAATAATAAATGTATTATTAATAATACAGTAGAGTCTCATTTATCCAAGCTAAACGGGCCGGCAGAAGCTTGGATAAGCAAATATCTTGGATAATAAGGAGGGATTACGGAAAAGCCTATTAAACATCAAATTAGGTTATGACTTTACAAATTAAGCACCAAAGCATTATGTTATACAACAAATTTGACAGAAAAAGTTGTTCAATACAAAATAATACTATTTAGTAATCACTGTATTTACGAATTTAGCACCAAAATATCACGATGTATTGAAAACGTTGACTACAAAAATGCGTTGGATAATCCAGAACATTGGATAAGTGAGACTCTACTGTACTTGTCCTTTCTTAGGAATTCTTCAGTCTTCTTCAATTCAAGATAAATTAAAATATATTTTTTAATTTTAATAAAACCAAAACAAAAGGGCTCATAACAGGTGATTGGGCTGTGCAGAACGTGACATTTTAAGTGAAATTTTATTCATTCATTTATTTATTTATTTACCCAGCATTTTTTTTTTTTTTAAAAAAAGCAAAAACTTTGGCTCTGGAAGCGCTTTTATTTCCCAGGTTTCCAATGCAGCTGCTTCGATAAAAGTGTTGCTTCTCTTTTTTGCCATTGATTCGCACTCTTTTCATCCTCTGCCTTGAAACAGAAGCCGGGGCCAACCTTTCGCCTGAACCCACACAAAAGGGATGATGAACTCATGAATTAACTATGTAAAGCGGCTTCATTGTCCATCTTGTTTCATTCTTTCCGACAGTTGACAACATTGGAAAGAAAGCCCTTTTTAAAATGATGTCCGCGCATAGTGCTATCAACCCATGTTCAAATGAGAAGACTTTGTTTTGGGTTCATTGCACGATTAGCAGCTGTATATTGGAAGACCCTAAGCCTGATTAAAGCCCCCACTCCTTTCCAAAAAGCCTTTTCCTTGTAATGTTTTTAAATACTAGCACAGAAGACAATGAAATTCAAGGGAGTCTTGGTGATAGCTCTTATTCTCTGCTCAGTGCTCTTTCATTGCCACCTATTTGCTACACTTAGTAGGACACAGAAGTGCCACTTTCCTATTCCCATTCACCCAACTGTTGCCATAACCAATGGACCTTCAGAAATAAGCATCAAAGTCAATTTTTCCCCCAGCTGCGCATGGGATGTGTTGTGACAAATTGCTAGGCAGTTGAATGAAATTAACTTGAGATGTGAAGCCATGGAAATGTAGTTGAAGGATTAAAAGAGCAACAACGAGAACAATAAAACAACAACATGTATTCATTGCTGGAACTTGGAAGCCTCTCAGAGTATATTGACCAACACACATTTTGGTGCCTCACATGTTAGCCCTATTTTTAGTTTATCTGACCTTCTGATTCCAAAAATGCCACCAGTTCACCCCTTTGAGCTCTAGTTTTTGAGCTATAGAATAAAGTTGTGCATTACTTAGTCCAGTAGTACTATTTACTAACTCGCCTAAATGTATGTTGTATGCTTTTTCTTGATGAATTTATTGCTGTGTTTGAATTTGCTTTTACTGTTGTATTTTCATATTGTTTGGGTATGGTCCCCAAGTCCCCTTGGGAAGATGGGGCGGGATATAAGAGTAAAGTATTATTATTATTATTATCATCAACACAACGATGTTGTATGGCACAGCAAAGAAGATATATATGCTGGATTTCGTTTCGCAAAACCAAAAGTCGAACACTTCCCAAGTGTCTAGGACTGTGTGATGTATTTTCTGATGATGATGATGATGATGATGATGATGATGATTGGGTTGTTATATGTCTCTCAGGCTGTGTGGCCATGTTCCAGAAGTATTCTCTCCTGACGTTTCGCCCACATCTATGGCAGGCATCCTCAGAGGTTGTGAGGTATGGAGAAAATACTTCTGGAACATGGCCACACAGCCCGAAAGACATACAACAACCCTGTGATCCCAAGCATGAAAGCCTTCGACAACACATTATTATTATTATTATTATTATTATTATTATTATTATTATTGACACAACGACATAGTCTGACACAGCAAACAAGATAGATATGCTGGATTTTGTATCACAAAATCACAAGTCGAACACTTCCCAAGTGTCTAGGACTGTGTGATGTATTTTCGGATGATGCGTGCAGATCCCAGTTGGGTGGCCTTTTGCAGTTGGCAGATCGTGATTTTGTCAATGTCTATTGTTTCCAAATGCCGGATGAGATCTTTTGGCACGGCACCCAGTGTGCCCATCACCACCGGGACCACCTGTACTGGTTTCTGCCAGAGTCTCTGAAGTTCAGTCTTGTGGTCCTGATAGCGGCTGAGTTTTTCCTGATGTTTTTCGTCAATGCGACTGTCACCTGGGATGGCAACATCAATGATCCAAACCTTTTTCTTTTCCACAACTGTGATGTCTGGTGTGTTGTGTTCCAGAACTTTGTCAGTCTGGATTCGGAAGTCCCACAGTATCTTTGTGTGCTCATTTTCCAATACTTTTGCAGGTTTGTGATCCCACCAGTTCTTTGCTGCTGGAAGGTGGTACTTGAGGCATAAGTTCCAATGAATCATTTGGGCCACATAGTTGTGCCTCTGTTTGTAGTCTGTCTGTGCGATTTTCTTACAGCAGACTTAGTATTAATCCTATATGATTTCACAGGACTTAGTATTGATCTAGTTAACGTGAAATGTATAAAAAGGTAAAGGTTTCCCCTGACGTTAAGTCCAGTTGTGACCGACTCTGGGGGTTGGTGCTCAATTCCATTTCAAAGCCAAAGAGTCAGCGTTGTCCGTAGACACCTCCAATGTCATGTGGCCAGCATGACTGCATGGAGTGCCGTTACCTTTCCGCCGGAGCTGTACCTATTGATCTAGTCACATTGGCATGTTTTTGAACTGCTAGGTTGGCAGGAGCTGGAGCTAACAGCGGGCGTTCATTTCGCTCCCAGGATTTGAACCTGGGATCTTTTGGTCTGCAAGTTCAGCAGCTCAGCGCTTTAACACACTGTGCCACCGGGCGCCCCGTGAAATGTATATGGTGCTCTAATATACATATTGGAACCCCGGTGGCGAAGTGTGTTAAAGCACTGAGCTGCTGAATTTGCAGACCGAAAGGTCCCAGGTCAAAACCCGGGAGCGTCGTGAGCGGCCGCTGTTAGCTCCAGCTTCTGCCAACGTAGCAGTTCGAAAACAGACAAATGTGAGTAGATCAATAGATACCGCTCCAGCGGGAAGGTAATGGCACTCCATGCAGTCATGCCATTGGCCACATGGCCTTGGAGGTGTCTACGGACAATGCCGGCTCTTCAGCTTAGAAATGGAGATGAGCACCAACCCCCAGAGTCAGACAGGACTGGACTTAACGTCAGGGGAAACCTTTACCTTACTAATATACATATTGTGTGCAACATACGTATTGGATCATATGTATTGTTTTCCATATATTTTGGTACATTGTTTATAATACACGCACCTGTTTCGGCAGGCTTTTGAGTTCTGTTATTGATGTTTTAAAAGGTGCTTTTAGGATGTTTTAAAGATGTTTTTCAAAGATGTTTTTAAGATGTTTTTAAATTGTTGATTTTAGCCGGTTCTTGTAAGCCGCCCCGAGCCCTAGGGGAGTGGCGGCATATAAGTTTGAAAAATAAATAAATAAATAAATAAATAAGTAATAGACATCTTTGTTCCTTACTGGATAAAACCAATTCATCAGTGGTCTTCACCTTTGAGCTAGGTTCATTGGATTTCCCCAATCTCTCCAAATCTAAATTCATTGGTGCTGAAACTGTTTGCTGCCTAATTTTAAGTACATTTCTTCCTTCCTTGGACCTCTAAATCTTTGTCCTTTACTGGTCAGTAGTGACAGTAGTTGGGAAATTATGGTCTTTCCCCCTCCCTTGTTCCCTTGTTCCCTTTCTCCATTATGACACTGGGCTGACTGGATCATAATGGGAAAAATTGACCCCTCTCTTTGACACGACTCTATTTCGTGGAGCACCTGGTCGTTTCTCCTTTTAAAAAAGCCATAGCTGAAAAAAGGTCTTGTATTCCTATAATAAAACAATTGGGATGTCATTTTGCATTACATCACGCTACACGCTGAAACAGAGCACGACATCTTGCACCCTAAAGGTATTTGAAGATATCATATCAGAAACTGAAATGAAGAGAAGGCAACAAACCAACGAAGCGACAACGCTCTTGTCCCCTCCTTACGAGCGGTAATGGCCCGTCCTTGCTTTTAATTTCTTTACATTTTTATTCCTTTCTAAATGAAGCAAGGACGGTCGGTCACATTGGCTAAACACAATGCCTATTCACCAAATTCTTTTATTTTCTTTTAAAAGGAGGGAACAGGGATAGAAAAGGAGCCAGCTAATCTGCGAGGCAAAGGCAACAGGGCAAACTCACACACACACACACCACACATTCGCCAGACATAAGAGCCCAAGGAAAGATTAATTAAAGTCAATGGAGAAATTAAAAGCGAGAAAAATGCAGGGCAACAAGAATCATCCTCGGAAGCCCGAGGGGCCCAGTGCCAGTCAACACTAATTTCTGGGATGTGATATGTCAGGAACTGAAAATTAGATTTGGCAGCTAATAGGAACTATATTCACTGGGCTTCTATTCAGGGAAAAAACAATGACTGTGCTGGCAGCTTTGGCCTCTCCGAATTTGTTTGCCAGTCAGAGGTGTTTTCCTTTCCAAGAAATCTTATCATCTCCATCTTGCTCCATCTTTTTTTTTTTTAAGCCTTATTGCAGTTATTCAGTTCAATGCTCTGCAGTTATTATCTTTGTTCGCCCAACTATTCTCACTCCACTCAACCTTATTATTAATGTGAAGCTGAAAATGTTTACCTAAAAGGAGTGGCCCTTAGATGGCACCAGAGGGAAGAGACAGGGAAGGGAAAATCGAGCAAATTCTGTGGATTCAAGACTGTTTAGAAAAAAAGGTCAGGGTGCTTGTAGGGTGGGTTTCTTCAGACTCCATCAATCATCTTCTCCAGCATCCGGATGAATTGGTTGCAATCGTCTGCCACACCAATTCCTGTTCAAAGTCAGACTCAAACACATCCATAGTCTGAAGTCCAAACATTTATTTAAATATCTATAATACATATTTACAAAGAACAGCAAAAGACATCACTCTGAGCTGGCATTCTTCAACAGCCTCCTCGCTCGGCAAGCACCAGCTCAACACACTCAGAGATAAGAAACCACATTCCTCAGTCTGCAGGAAGTTCCGACCTCCAAAGTCGGAAATCATGCCTGCCCTGAGTCCCTTCGGGTGAGAAGGGCGGGATAGAAATATTGGAAATAAAATAAAATAAATAAATAAATAGGTCAACAGCAGGCTGTCAGTCAAAACTAGCCTGCTGTTAACAGTTTCATTGCTGAAACACACACTCTTGCAAAACAGCAGAAACACTTGATTTACATTTCATACATTTCAACCATAATCCAACAAAAATTACCTTTTGTACTATAAGATCCAGAATTCTCCACGCAGACAGATTAAAAAACAACTTTTCCAAGTTTCTGATTCAGAAATATATGGTGGGGAAACCACTGTGGAATCCAGTTTTTTGAAAATATAATCAGGTATGGGTTTTTTTTCATACAATACAGAGAAGGGATTCTCCGAAATGAAAAGGCAAGAGGCCTCTATAACCAGGAATGTAAACTAATAATCTATATATATAAAAGGGTAATGAAATTTCGGCCTAGGACTTAATGTCAGGGGAAAACCTTTATCCTTTACCTTAACTACCACCAATTCCTCATAGTCCTAAGTGAGAATTTTTTCATAACATTTAAGGTTATATATATATATATATATATATATATATATATATATATATATATATCTCACACATATAACATTTGACTAGTTGTGGTGGTATCATGTGTTTAAATCCCCCACTTTCTAGATTCTGACATTCAACCTGCTGCGTTTTCTCTCTTTTGTATTTGCTGTGAGTTGTCATGAAAGGAAAGGGGCACAGAAGTCCTTATTTAATTAAAGCCGTTTGCAGAAAAGAGTAATCCATCATTGTAAACCTCCACTATTTTTATTTCCTCTAAAAATCATATCCATTGAGATCAGGATATGATACTTTGCCTCCCTGATCTACTTGACAAGGTCTACAAATGTGTCACATATTAAGTACATTAGCAGAGCTGCAGTGAGTTAACAAGTGCTGAAAACTGACATAATGACCCAGTTTTCCTGCAATTTTACTAAACGGCTTATCATATATTCATCATTAAAAAAATATCCTGATACATTTTTTCTTAGTTCTATGATGGAAAGAAATGTATTGGTTTGAGAAAGTTCTGAGCAGAAGTTCAAAAGTTCGAGGGGTTCTTCATGCTCCATTATATCCTATATGACAAAGTATGGACCCTGGCAATCCCAGTTCTATATTTTTAAGTTCTGTTTTTACATAACCTCCAATTTTCCAACACTGGAAATGAGCAACAACTCAATCAATCCCAATAAACTGCATTATATGAGTTTACATCAATGGTTCCCAACCAGTGGTCCACAAGAACTAAAATATGGTCTGTGGCCTCACCATTACTACTATGAATAATAACACAGCCCAAACAAAAATATTTTTTCTTGGTGTCTTTGTTTTTAAGCCTGTCCTGGGGTTATTTGGGGTGCTGATTGAGAAAATTGCATTGGATAGACTACATCAGCTCTAGATTATCAAATATGGGTTCTGTCAAGCATGGAGGTCAGGGTGCGTGACAGGTGGGTTTCTTCCAAACACCAACAATCATCTGCTCCAACACCCTGATGAATTGGTTGCAATCATCTGCCACACCAATTCCTCTGTTCAAATGTCCGACTCAAAGGCATCTCTAGTCTAAAGTCCAAACATTTATTCAATATCTATAATACATATTTACAAAGCACAGCAAAAGTCATCACTCTGAGCTGGCATTCTTCTATTGCCTCTTGCCTCGGCAAGCACCAGCTCAACACTCTCAGAGATAAGAAACCACATTCCTCAGTCTGAAGGAAGTTCCGACCTCCAAAGGCCGGAAATCATGCCTGATAGGTCATAGCAATCACAACAGGCTGTCAGTCAAAACTAGCCTGCTGTTAACTGTTTCATTACACACTTTTCCCTAACAACAGAAAACACTTGATTTACATTTCATACACATACAACCATAATCCAACAGGTTCCGTGGGCGAGCAGATGTCAACTACTGGGTGGCATATCTTCTGTATTGGAAACTAGAGTTGATGTGGTCTATCGCATGTAATTTTCTGAACCAGCTTCCCAAATAACCAAACCAAATCTAAAGTTGACCGAAAACTGATTTGTAAACCTTTTGGTACTAATGTTGAAGCATGGTCCCTGGTCAAAGTGGTCCTCAGTCAAGTGGTCACTGGTCAAAAAAATGTTGGGAACCACTGGTCTATATTGACCATATAATGCAGTTTCAAACTTCATTATATGGCAGTGTAGATGGTGTCAGAGTAATAGCAGCGCAGCAGTAGTTGGATGGAGTCAGTGGAACGCAGAACGAAGAGACACCCAGGGACGTTGGTAAAACTATATACAAGTTTTACTGTAAGCAGTAATAATCAAGACAAACAGACTTGCAGACAAACACAGGATTTGACTTTCAGCAGATAGCACTCAACACAACTCAGAACAGAACAGAACTGAACTGAACTGATGCAATCAGTAATGCACACACACTTGTGTCTGGACACTCCCTGGTTCCAGCCACACATCAAGGTCATCACAGCTTCTTAGTATTTAACTCTTTCCAGACTATAGCACACTCTGGATGATGCAATCAGTATGCAATACAGACAAGACACAAATTTCATTTAAACACTACCAATACACAAATCCCACATTAACAGATGGTCTTTTTTTGCTATGACTGGATTCCAATTTTAAGCATGATCGCTGATTGTGAGAGAATAACTCACTTTAAAACCATGTAGAAATTGTGAAATTAAATATCTTTCCCCTTGATCTGTTAAGGTCTGAATTTTTAACTTCAAATTTTCTCATTCTCTTGAACTTAAACTAATGAAATCTGAATTCAGATCTGATATTTTTTAAACAAACAAATCTTTTAATTATATTGGAGTTGGAAGCACGTAAAATTAGTTTTCAGAAATAAACATAATGTGGACTATGTTGTTCTTAATCATTTAATTGTATTTTTTTGTGTTTTTTTTTGCTCTTCAGTTGTATTCCAGATTGCAGACCCATATGTTTAAAAAGACATCGATTGTGCAAAATATCAACCGTTCCACCACGGGTTCTCTGCCCAACACTTTCCCATCTCCACAGGGACAACCTTTAACAATTCAAACCTCCGAGCATATTGCAGACAGCTGGGTTTTTTAAAGAAGGTCAAAGATGGTATCTTCCCCCTCCAGCCAAAATATGCCATCTTCCACCTTAAGACACAGGGGACCCGGGCTTCTCAATGGCTCCCAAATCACGAGTGCACGCAGAGGTAAGACGAAACTCTTGCCGGGAGAATTCTTGCAATGATGACTCCTGGCACCAAAGCAACTTTCGCCCTGCTGACCTACATTAAACTTAGATTAATTTTTCAAAACATTTTAAAGGAGGAAAAAGCCAGTTTGCATTTTAATGAGCTGATAAGAACTGGAATTGATTTAGTTCAAAGAAAAACGCCTGTGCTCCTCATACTCTTGTCCTTGGGAATGAGGTCCACTGTGCTCAATGGGAGATGCTTCTGAATATCTAGATCCAGAAGGACCAAAAGCAGCACACAAATAAAATTTACTCATGGAACAATTATGGACTTCATCCCATGAAGGGGGGGAAGGAGAGTGTCTTATTACCATGGTATTATACCAACAAAAGGCCTCTGGTTAGATAAGCTCGACGAAATTTTTGATATGGACAGACTAATATACTTAATGAAACAAAACAGAGGCAAACCAATAAAGATTACAAATTGGAAAAAATACGAAGCATATAGAAACTCAGCAATGGCTTAAAAGAAACAAAAAGGAGAAACCCGGGGACTCAAATTAAAATGGAAACCAACAAACAAGAATAGACAATTTAAATACAGTAGAGTCTCACTTATCCAACGTAAACGGGCCGGCAGAACGTTGGATAAGCGAATATGTTGGATAATAAGGAGAGATTAAGGAAAAGCCTATTAAACATCAAATTAGGTTATGATTTTACAAATTAAACACCAAAACATCATGTTATACAACAAATTTGACAGAAAAAGTAGTTCAATTATTTTATATTATTTTACTCTATTATTATTATTATTAAAAAGACACAGTAATGCTATGTAGTAATTACCGTATTTACGAATTTAGCACCAAAATATCACGATGTATTGAAATCATTGACTACAAAAATACCTTGGATAATCCAGAACGTTGGATAAGCGAGTGTTGGATAAGTGAGACTCTACTGTATTTGAATATAACTGCGAAGAGTAGAAAACGGAAGACCAATCTTACCCTCACTATCCCTTCTCACTTTTTCTCCTTTCCCCATTTAACCTTTTACACTTTTTTCACTTTTCTCTCTCTTTTTTTCCCCTTTTTTTACCCTTATTCATACCCACCTATTTTTTTATGTAAAGTACTTAAAATCTGAATAATAATAATAATATGACCATGGTGTTATGTCCTGTTGCATTAGATTACATCACACGTTGTTCCTTCTTGCCTGTTGTCCCAAAATCATCCATTTTCAGATTTATCACATCCTATCTTCCTTGCAAGGGAGTCTGGGCTTGAAGAATGGGGTTAAGGAAGAGTTCTTCCTGGGACCCTTTCCTATCTTCCTGTCGCACCTCGGGCTAGTTTCACCTTGCTTTTGTTAATGTGGGATTTGTGTACTGGTAGTGTTTAAATGAAATTTGTGTCTTTCCTGTATTACATACGGATTGCATCATCCAGAGTGTAACATAGTCTGGAAAGAGTTAATTGCTAAGAAGCTGTGATGACCTTGATGTGTGGCTGGAACCAGGGAGTGTCCAGACACAAGTGTTTGTACATTGCTGATTGCGTTCAGTTCTGAGTCGAGTTCTGTCTGCCTGGAGGTTGAGTCAAGTCCTGTGTCCATTGTCTGCAAGCTTGTTTGTCTTGATTATTACTGCTGACAGTAAAACTTTGTATATAGTTTTACTAACGTCTCTTGGTGTCTCTTCGTTCTGCGTTCCACTGACTCCATCCAACTACTGCTGCGCTGCAATTACTCTGACAGCTTTATACACTTTTATAGTTTACTAGCTGTGCCCGGCCACGCGTTGCTGTGACGAAGTCTGGTGGTATAGGAAATAAAGTATTGAGGAATTGGTGGTAGTTAAGGTAAAGGGTAAAGGTTTTCTCCTGACATTAAGTCCATTATAAATGGGTTATATAGCTGTGTGGAAGGGCCTTGAGTCTACACTGCCATATAATCCAGTTAAAATCAGATAATCTGTATTTTATAGGCAGTGTGGAAGAGGCCTAAGTGAGGCCTAACTCTGCCTGTCCCCTGGGCGGAGCTTAGCCTTCTATCTGGCAGCATTTGGATAAAAACAATTATTCCTCTCCCTCTAATTAGGACTTTATTTTTCTTTTCTTTTTGTTGTATGAACGCAGAGGCATGGATGAGGGGTTGTGCTGCCAAGTTTAGTGTTTCTGGGATGTGTAGTTTTGTTGTTTTGTCCGCTGTCCTGATGCCATGACTCTAGGAAATAAACAGTTCTTAAAAGCAAAAGTAAAGTTCTAGAAAGTTGTTGCAAAACAAGGCTTCAAAGAATAATCCAAGAAATCATAAGGCATAAAACAAGTTCCCATTAGAGCATCGCAAAGCCCCATGAATATGAACACACAAAGGCTGCAAGGTAATCCAGGAAAACGAGAACTTGCTTCTTGACTTGAGCGAGAACTTGCTTTGACAAAGGTTTGTCTCCCAACACACTGTTTTAATACCCTTTGCATAGCATGAAAGCATTTCTTTGGCCTCTTACCTCCTTCTTGTTTGCTATTCTAACACTCCTGCGAATCCTGAATTCCAAACTGGAGCCACACCCACCCTTCTAAGCCACGCCCCCTCTCCCGGGGGGCGCTGAGTAATATTTTTTCTGGAAAGGGGGCGGCAGGCCAAATAAGTTTGGGAACCACTGTTCTAAACCCTTGTGCCGGCAGGACTGCTGACTGAAAGGTCAGTGGTTCAAATCCGTGGAGTGGGGGTGAGCTCCCATCTGTCAGCTCCAGCTTCCCATGCGGTGACATGACAGAAGCCTCCCATAGGATGGCAAAACATCTGGGCGTCTCTGGGCAATGACTTTGCAGACGGCAGTTCTCTCACACCAGAAGCGACTTGCAATTTCTCAAGTCGTTCTTTGGTTCCAACAGACCTCACAACCTCTGAGGATGTTTTCCATAGATGTGGGCGAAACATCAGGAGAGAATGCTTCTCTGGTCTTTTATTGGGATGACCAGTTAAAATCAATCCATCCTTAATAGAAGAGCTCGTTCTCGAGTCTTTGTCAGCCTTAGGCAAAGATTTGACATTCCTTACTATCTCTACCATGCGGGCATTGATGTTTTGATGCTCGAGGCCATTTTTCTGCAATTGTAGTCTCTATTTAACACAACAAGATATTTAAGTTTATTTGGTTATGGCCACTTTGATTGCATAACTTTTCGGAAGACCTTTAGGTGATCTCTGGCTTTTACAACTTTCTATCCATTGAGCTGATTCGAGAGGCTGTCATTATTCTGAGCCACACTTGAAAGACAAAGAACATAATGCTTAAAAAAATTGAAAAAGAGAAAAGTAATTATGTTAGAGACACAACAACCAAGTCTTGTTTGCTACAGCAAGTGAGCATTGCAAGAGAAGAAAAAAGTAATTCCACCTGACAAAGGAAATCTATCTTAATATAATTCATATGGCAATAAATAGTTTTAAGTGAGTCAATCCAAACATAGATCATGCAACACTAAACCACTTAGAGTCGTGAGATAGATTTTGTTCCAGTCAAATAAATCACTTATTTTCTAAGGGAACCATATTTAGAGCAGTGGAAAAGGAACAAATTAATGCTATTTTCGGTACAGAAAAGACCCAGGGGTGGAATTAAGAAATATAGACACATTGATCCCTCCCCATTCACTCCCTGTGTTTGTTTTTTTATTAATGACAACCTACAAATCCACAGTTTTACTAAGTCACAATTGTACAAAAGAAGCAAGAAAACAGTATTGTTATTCTCTTCACTGCATTTCCTAAATAGGATTTGCCTCTTTTCAGTTTTGTCTTTGACTGTCAATATAAATGTCATTGGAAATTTCTTCGTGAAACTTGGTTAGGAACCTCGTACTCTACAACACATCTTAAGAGATAAAAATGGAGATTCTTCCAAGTATTGGATAATTGTGCACTCCTTCTTTCTTTGTAATTTTTTTTCTCTTTCTCTATATACTGGATTTATTTCCTCTGCAATTGGGTACCGTGTTTTAATTGTTTTTAAATTGTTATTGTTGTATGCTTTTTCTTGATGTATTTATTGCTGTGGTTGGATTTGTTTTTACTGTTGTACTTGGGCATGGTACCTTTGTAAGCCGCCCTGAGTCCCCTTGGGGAGATGGTGGCGGGATATAAGAATAAAGTATTATTATTATTATTATTATTATTATTATTTTATAATGACACAGCAAACAAGATAGACATGCTGGATTTCGTATCACAAAATCACAAGTCGAACACTTCACAAGCGTTTAGGACTGTGTGATGTATTTTCGGATGATGCACGCAGATCCCAGTAGGGTGGCCTTTTGCAGTTGGCAGATCCCATCAGGGTCCCATTCGTGAGCCAGAGCCAGGTCTTCTCCTTAACAGCTTTTCCTTCAATTTTGTCAAGGAACTTTCCATGCAATGTTTTGTTGTACCAGCTGTCAGCTCTAGTTTGTAGTGAGGTTTTCTTGTACTGATTCTTTGTCTGCTGTGTTTTGAGGAGTTTTTGATTTCTGACTTCATTATTTATTATTTAACTTTATTATTATTATTATTATTATTATTATTATTATTATTATTATTATTATTATTAACTCCCGGTGGCACAGCACACTGAAATGCAGAACTTGCCAACCAAAAAGTCACAGGTTTGAATCCAGGAGCAGAGTGAGCACCTGCTGTTAGCTTCTGCCAACCTAGCTTCTGCCAACCTAGCAGTTCGAAAACATGCAAATGTGAGTAGATCAATAGGTACTGCTCCGGCGGAAAGGTAACGACACTCCATGCAGTCATACCAGCCACATGGCGTTGGAGGTGTCTATGGACAACGCCGGCTCTTCGACTTAGAAATGGAAAGGAGCACCAACCCCCCAGAGTCAGACACGACTGGACTTAAAATCAGGGGAATCCTTTACCTTTACCTAATTTAATGTTTAATAGACTTTCCTTTGGGGTTGTTGTATGTCTTTCGGGCTGTGTGGCCATGTTCCAGAAGTATTCTCTCCTGACGTTTCGTCCACATCTATGGCCGGTATCCTCAGAGGTTGTGAGGTATGGATAGACTTTCCTTCGTTGTTATCCAACATTTTCGCTTATCTAATGTTCTGCCGGCCCGTTTATGTTGGACAAGTGAGACTCTACTGTACTTTGTTCCTCTATCACTACACTTCTGATTTCACACCTCTCCGACATTTCAATTTTAGAAAAGTACTTTTAAAAGTTGTTTATTTTATGGGAAAATGCATGCCAACTATCTATTTTAGAGTAACGCGCACTAAAGTGCATACAAAGGATGTGTTTCTACTTCACTCCTATTTGAAAGGTTAATCTTTGAAACTATAGGAGATGGAACGCTCAAAGCCAAAAAGAAAAGAGAGTTGCTTCTGAGGTTGTTGGCATTCATACTCGCAAGTTCACATGAATGTGGCCACCAAACTACATCTCTTTCTGGCACCAGCGGGACGGCTATTATTCGGAGGAAGGGGCACGTTGTCCCCGTTCGGTGCCTTGTTCCGTCCCCGGTTTGCTTTGTTGACTGCCTGAACTAATTAGTGCCAAGAGCAGTCCTTGTTACTGTGTCTGAAACTCTGGATAAGTGACAAGTCTTTGTAGGGAGACGAACATTTAATACTGCAGATTCGAATCCTTTCTTTTTGTAACTTGCTGTTTTGTCTTGTCTGCATTCGGCATCCCACGGAACGAGCGTCTAACAACCTCACGCATGCTGAGCAAAATCTATCCGAAACCGTCCCTGTCTTCAAGCATACAAAGAGATATTATCCCGATGTTTTTCTGCAGACTATCATCTGTCATATCTGAAGCTGGCTTGTTTTCAACCTATTTCCTTCACTGAAATAATGCCTGAATTTTATTAGTGGGGGAAAAAAAAGGAAAGACTCCCAGATTCTTTTCTTTTCGAACAAAAAAGGGAAAAAAGCAGATGAGATCAAGAGAACGACTTTGAATAGGAACTCTGCAAGAAAAATATGAGTGTTTGAGGGGGAAAGGTAGTAAAGAGACAGATGCCAAGAACTGAGTTTAAAATATATTGAGTTTAAAATATACCACAACTTTTGCAGTAGGTTGCATGGATTTTCAGACTTCTGATATGTCTTTCAAAAGGATTCAGTTGCTCCAATTTAATTACTCGCTTTCCTTGTGAAAAGAGGTGGTTGCAAGATACGTTTCTCATTGAACTCTTCACCATCTCTGATGGTTGTTTCATGCCTTCTCTGTCATGGACAACCCTGAAAATTATGGAGCCACTGTCATTCAACCAACTGACATGGCAAACCAGTTCTGCCAGTTCTTGCTGCTCCAGTATACCCACCACTGATGATGATGATGATGATGATGATGATGATGATGATGATGATGATGATACATTTGACAAATGCAATTAAGGCCAAGATCGAAAAATCAGCTGATGACCCAAAATGCAGACTGTGCAAGGAAACCGACAAAACCATTGATCATATCCTCAGCTGCTGTAAGAAAATCGCACAGACAGACTACAAACAGAGGCACAAGTATGTGGCCCTTCTCCCCTTGGCTGCCAGTCAGAAGGCTCGGCCCCACCCCCTTCGTGTCATAGCAACCCCCTCAGCCACAATGGCAGCTAGAGGGATAGGCAGGGTTCACTTAGGCCTCTTCCACACTGCCTATAAAATACAAATTATCTGATTGGAACTGGATTATATGGCAGTGTAGACTCAAGGCCTTTCCACACAGCTATATAACCCAGAATGCCAAGGCAGATAATCCAACAGTATGTGCTTTGAACTGGATTATCTTGAGTCCACACTGCCATATAATCCAGTTCAGTGTGGATTTTATACAGCTGTGTAGAAGGGGCCTCATATATTCCAGTTTAAAGTAAATTAATATTAGATTATAAATATAATATATAACACCTACCAACAAAGGATTCCCCCAGGGAGGAAGCAGCCAGGCCTCGAAGCTGAAAGGCCATTACATGTTAATCATTCTGGCTAAGTAATTGCAGCATTCATACTTGCACCCAACAGACAAAAAAAGGAACAACGAGAAATATTGTATATCCACAAGCTTTAGGTAAAGGTAAAGGTTTCTCCTGATGTTAAGTCCAGTCGTGTCCATCTCTGGGGGTTGGTGCTCATCTCCATTTCTAAGCCGAAGAGCCGGCGTTGTCCGTAGACACCTCCAAGGTCATGTGGCCATTGGCATGACTGCATGGAGCACCATTACCTTCCCTATTGATGTACTCACATTTGCATGTTTTTGAACTGCTAGGTTGGCAGAAGCTGCGGCTAACAGCGGGAGCTCACCCTGCTCCCAGGATTTGAACTGCCAACCTTTCAGTCAGCAAGTTCAGCAGCTCAGCAGTTTAATCCGCTGCACCACTAAGGGCTCCATATATATATCTCACCAGAGCGGTACATATTGATCTACTCACATTTGCATGTTATTGAACTGCTAGGTTGGCAGAAGCTGGAGCTAAGAGCGGGTGCTCACTCCGCTCCCCGGATTTGAACCTGGGACTTTTCGGTCAGCAAGTTCAGCAGCTCAGCAGTTTAATCTGCTGCACCACTGGGGGCTCCATATATATATATATATATATATATATATATATATATATCACCGGAGCGGTACATATTGATCTACTCATATTTGCATGTTTTTGAACTGCTAGGTTGGCAGAAGCTGGAGCTAACAGCGGGTGCTCACTCCGCTCCCCGGATTTGAACCTGGGACCTTTCGGTCTGCAAGTTCAGCAGATCAGCACTTTAACACACTTCGCTACCGGAGGCTTTAGGATATAACACATGCCACCACCAATTCTTCAGTACAGTAGAGTCTCACTTATCCAAAGTAAACTGGCCGGCAGAACGTTGGATAAGTGAATATGTTGGATAATAAGGAGAGATTAAGGAAAAGCCTATTAAACATTAAATTAGGTTATGATTTTACAAATTAAGCACCAAAACATCATGTTATACAACAAATTTGACAGAAAAAGTAGTTCAATACACAGTAATGCTACGTCGTAATTACTGTAGTTACGAATTTAGCACCAAAATATCATGATGTATTGAAAGCATTGACTACAAAAATGTGTTGGATAATCCAGAATGTTGGATAAGCGAGTGTTGGGTAAGTGAGACTCTACTTTATTTCCCATACCACCAGACTTCGCCACAGCAACATGTGGCCGGGCATAGCTAGTGGGTTTATAAACTTGCTTTCGAAAGTATTCTAAACAACTAGATTCTAAAGGGAATAGGATGCTTTTAAGCGGAGTTGTGTAGTCTTTTATACTCACCACACTTCTGAATCCGTCCTTAAGATATACATGCTTTTAAAATGCATTCAATTAAGCCTTTTTCTCATCTCTCAATCTTTTTAAATATATAGTTAAGACGGAATTAAATGACATAGGTAAGGATGCAGAAGAACTTTGGAAGTTCTAATGAGGTCCTTGTAGATGGCATAATGACCTGCGGAGAGTCTTATGGCAGGTAATGAGGTACAGACAAACAATAAATCACACTTTTTAGCTACATTGTTAAGCATCAGGTCACCACCAGATCTTGACAATTGCCTGCAATGATCGGTGCTTAGGAAGCCTATGATTCAGTTTCCAGGAGATACCGGTGACAGGTGCTCTAAGGCAAATGCTGCTTCAGCCTACCAAGAAATTCTTCTTGAAGGAAATTTGTCTCTCACCTGAGGGATAATTACCTCTTGTACCTGGAAATGCTTCATTCCAAATTACACCAGACTTGACTGCTTGGGTCATTTCGCTCTGTGTGCTTATGCACGCGTTCGGTGTTGGTTTGCTCCTGGGACTCAAAGGGAAACTGGATGAATTGGGAAGTAGCTGGAGATGCCGACAATGGGTCAGGAATGTATGCATTGGGTTGTTGTATGTCTTTCGGGCTGTGTGGCCATGTTCCAGAAGTATTCTCTCCTGACGTTTCGCCCACATCTATGGCAGGCATCCTCAGAGGTTGTGAGGTATGGATAAATTAAGTAAGGAAAGGAAAGAATATATATCTGTGTATAGTCCAAGGTGTGGCAAGAGTTCTTTGTCACTGGGAGCCAGCATTAATGTTTCAGTTAATCACCCTAATTGGCACTGGAAATGTTTTGTCCCTTGCCTGGGGGCATCCTTTGTTCAGTCAAGTCCTCATTGTGTTGGTTCCCATCTACTGTTTTGATTTTGGAGTTTTGTAATACTGGTAGCCAGATTTTGTTCATTTTCATGGTTTCTTCCTTTCTGTTGAAGTTGTCCACATGCTTGTGGATTTCAATGGCTTCTCTGTGTAGTCTGACATGATAGTTGTTGGAATGGTCCAGCATTTTTGTGTTCTCGAATAGTATTCTGTGTCCGGGCTGGTTCATCAAATGCTCTGCTATGGCTGATTTCTCTGGTTGAGTGAGTCTGCAGTGCCTTTCATGTTCTTTGACTCTTGTTTGGGCAATGCTGCGTTTGGTGGTCCCTATGTAGACTTGTCCACAGCTGCATGGTATCCGGTAGACTCCTGCAGAGGAGAGAGGATCCCTTGGACTATACACAGATATATATTCTTTCCTTTCCTTAGTTAGTTTATCCATACCTCACAACCTCTGAGGATGCCTGCCATAGATGTGGGCGAAACGTCAGGAGAGAATACTTCTGGAACATGGCCACACAGCCCGAAAGACATACAACAACCCTGTGATCCCGGCCATGAAAGCCTTCGACAACACAATGTATGCATTGTTCAAGGCTGTGTTGAGAGTCACTCAATGGGTAGTCCAAACGAAAACAGACCCACTTTAAAGGGAGGTTGCCATTCCAGAAAGGAGAGGTGAGTCCAGGCCCTTGAGCTTTTATGTCAGAGTGGATGATGCTCTCCAACATGAAGCGAAAACAAACTTTGGCTTGAATTCACTGGGTACAGGGAGCTGCAGTCAATTACAGCTCTCTGGTTGGAATCACATATTTATAAGAACGATAAAAAGACAATGAATGCACTGCTGAACTGAATAAAAGGTCATTGTAATTGTAATTCATGGAAAAAGTCAGCACTACCCACGGGTCTAATATGATCCCAGTAGGGTGGCCTTTTGCAGCTGGCAGATCGTAATTTTGTCAATGTCTATTGTTTCCAAATGCCGGCTGAGATCTTTTGGCACGGCACCCAATGTGCCGATCACCACCGGGACCACCTGGCTTATATGTGTACTCAGGGCCGTAGCCAGAAAAAAATTTCGGGTTTTTATTTTAAAATTTCGGCTGGGGGGGGGGTTTAACCCCTAGCACACACCCCTCCCCACTACAAACCTGTCAATATCTGCTTGAGATAGTGCCTGGAGGGACTCTTCATGTTTTGTGTCTCATAGACTTAGCATGGGGATTTGGTTAACCAGTTAAAATTCATGAATAAACCAGTTATTTTTTATAACCTGAAAAATTTCGGGGGGTGGGGGGGGGGGTCTGAACCCCTAAAACCGCCCCCTCGCTACAGGCCTGTGTGTACTGTAATCCACACCAAGTCCCTCTGGGTAGATAGTGTGGATTATAAATAAAATGTATTATTTTATTATGACACAGCAAACAAGATAGATATGCTGGATTTCATATCACAAAATCACAAGTCGAACACTTGATAGCGGCTGAGTTTTTCCTGTTGTTTTTCGTCACTGCGACTGTCACCTGGGATGGTAACATCAATGATCCAAACCTTTTTCTTTTCCACAACTGTGGTGTCTGGTGTGTTGTGTTCCAGAACTTTGTCAGTCTGGATTCGGAAGTCCCACAGTATCTTTGCGTGCTCATTTTCCAATACTTTTGCAGGTTTGTGATCCCACCAGTTCTTTGCTGCTGGGAGGTGGTACTTGAGGCATAAGTTCCAATGAATCATTTGGGTCACATAGTTGTGCCTCTGTTTGTAGTCTGTCTGTGCAATTTTCTTACAGCACCTGAGGATATGATCGATGGTTTCGTCGGTTTTCTTGCACAGTCTGCATTTTGGGTCATCAGCTGATTTTTCGATCTTGGTCTGAATTGCCTTTGTTCTGATGTCTTGCTCCTGGGCTGCAAGGATCAGGCCTTCTGTCTCCTTCTTCAGGGTCCCATTCGTGAGCCAGAGCCAGGTCTTCTCCTTGTCAGCTTTTCCTTCAATTTTGTCAAGGAACTTTCCATGCAATGTTTTGTTGTGCCAGCTGTCAGCTCTAGTTTGTAGTGCGGTTTTCTTGTTGTTGTTGTTATTATTATTATTATTATTTTATAATGACACAACAAACAAGATAGATATGCTGGATTTCATATCACAAAATCACAAAATTATTATTATTATTATTATTATTATTATTATTATTATTATTATTATTATTATTAGGGGACACAGAAGGAACCTCCACGAAGACTGAGTAAGTCCAGTCGGGCGTCCTCTGGGCAACGTTTCTTGTAAATGGCTAATCTTTCCAACCCAAAAGAATGGCTTTTAAACATGCAATGCTTTCAATAAATAATGCAATGCAATAATAAATAAAACTATTATTATTATTATTATTATCATCAAAGATATCACGACACTTCCCATTTTCCTCAGGAGTGTGAATTGGCCTTATTCGCTCTTTGCAAACCTGCAGAAAGTAAAGTAAAGGCAGTTTCAAAAAAGATACCCTTTGCCTCTCCAATCTGAGTCTCAGAATTATCAAACACCTTGAGTTTTAGTAGTTTGCTCTTGCAAACACCTGAATCAACATCTAGTCTGGTGCTTTCGAAGTGCCGCCCATAAAGTGGTGACAGAGTAGCATTCAGAGGAAATTACTTTACAGTTTCATGGTGCCTATTTCACAAAAACCCTGTTCTTTCCCCATGTGTTTACCTTTTTTTCCATTGAGCTTTAGAATCATCTCACTGCTTATGTAAGGTTTTGCTTTGTTTTGATGATGTCCTTGAAACTGTTGTCAAGGTAGTTGACATCCCTGCTCAAAGTTTTTAATGTGACATTGAATTGCACACACTTGGAATGAATCTTTGTACCCTTTGCACCCCATTCTAAACAAAAACAGCATAAGTGTAGCTGCTTAGACTATTTTGATGAATGGACTATATTCTGCCTTTGTTGTTTTAGTGACTACAGAGACTGGTATTAGCCAGGGGACTCTGCTATTGCATTTAAATTGCATCTTTTCCTTGCCTTTTTCTTAAAAGAGTGGAGAAAAAAAAAACATACCTAGCTTGCTAGACTTTGACAAGAGCAAGCATTTTTATTATGTCTGGAGGAGAAATGTCCCTGTTAAAGGAGAAAAGACTGCAATAAAGAGGCCTGTTTCAGTCGTGTCACCAAAACTCATCCTTGGCGCTGTAAATTTTGATTTGTCTAATCTGACCAAATTCATTTCGTTCAAGAAGTGATGCCGTCTTGAATTACCAGATGAAAGAGTTCTTTTTGAAAATGAAATCCCGGCGGATTCAGTCCAATGGGACTTGTTAGAGATCTGCTAGGAATACAGGATCAAGTGGGAAGCCATAATAATGTAAAAGTTATATAGAATTGACTCAAAGCAGAAAACGACTAACTGATATAACACAAAATTTGAAGTTTATTTTATTGCTAAATTCATTTTGTGTCATTTGGAGTATTGTATGTAACGGACTCATAGTTGAAGGGAAATAAATGTTGCTATATGAAATATGAAATGTTGCTATATGAAATAGAGTTGTGCAGAAGTTTGTTTCTACTGTTTCTTTCGTGTCTTTCATTTCTTCGAGAGTACGAAATGGGAAGCCTCCCTGCATGGAAATCAGCTCAACATGAAAGTCTGCATTTTTGAATAATGAGAGAATTTCTCTCTTGTTTTTTTTTAATTTCAGTGGAATAGGCTTTTTCAAATGGCCAGTCAACCCTCTCCACCCTCCAGACTATTTTGTTTTCATATCTTACTTGCAGTAGAAGGTGATGTATGGAATCCCAATGCTGAGAAAGAGTTTATCTCTGATTTCCAGACGATGGGGACAAACAACAAGAAATGTGTTTTCCAGGTTTGCAAAATGAGTATCTGATGAAAATGAAATAACTACAATGTCTGTTTATGAGGTGAAGGAAAGAGCTCTGTGTCTGGCAGAAGCAGGACGGATGCAACTACTAACCAGCATAGGGCTTCATTTGTTTCATTTCTATTTTTATGTACCGTATATACACGAGTATAAGCTACTATTACATTTATTTTACATTATTATTATTATTATTATTATTATTATTATTATTATTACATTTATTATTCTACTCTATCTGTTATTACATGTATTATTTTCCTGCATTTATTATTATTATTATTACATGTATTATTTTTCTCTATTATTATTAAAAGGATACATAAGCACATTGACATTGAAGAAGATGAGAAGAATGAGTCGTAGAGTCTTAAATTAGAGCTTGATGTAAATATTCAAAAACATTTAACCTACTGATGCCTCAATTAATGTAATTTTATTGGTATCTGTTTTTATTTCTGAAATTTTCCACTCTCGGCTTATACTTGAGTCAATGCTTTCCCAGTTTTTTGTGGTGAAATTAGGTGCCTCGGCTTATATTTGGGTCGGCTTATACTCGAGTATATACGGTATATTGTCAGAGTAATAGCAGCGCAGCAGCAGTTGGATGGAGTCAGAGGAATGCAGAATGAAGAGACACCCAGAGACGTTAGTAAAACTATATACAAAGTTTTAATATATGCAGTAATAATCAAGACAAACAGACTTGCAGACGAACACAGGACTTGACACTCACTCTAGGCAGACAGAACAGAACTAAACAGAACTGATGTAATCAGTAATGCATACACACACTTGTGTCTGGACACTCCCCAGTTCCAGCCACACATCAAGGTCAACACAGCTTCTCAGCAATTAACTCTTTCCAGACTATGTTACACTCTGGATGATGCAATCAGTATGCAATACAGGCAAGACACAGATTTCATTTAAACACTACCAATACACAAATCCCACATTAACGTATATGATATACTATTATTATTTAAACTGGATACATGGCTTGAAGATGAACAGCAAAGGTCTGCATTACTAGCAAAACTGCAGCAAATACAATCCATGGGAGGAAATGACAAGTTTGGCATAAATGGCAGGGCTATAGAAACTGACACAGAAACAACTACTTGACAATCGTCTATTAGTGACCAAAAAAAATGGCAACAGTGCTTCAGAATACAGTCACAAAGGACGAGAAAACTGAATACCAAGCGTAATCACAAATGGCAGACCATTTATCTACGTAGGGAAAGGTTCCTGCTCTTTCTTCACCGGGAGTCGACTGATGCCTGATTTTATGTATTGTCTTCTAAAAAAAAAAAAATTGTGACAAAGAGGAAGCAAACAGCTCCTTAAACTATACTGGGCCATTCAAGATTGGTCACGTTTTGCCAAATTATTGATTGTAAGAAGATAACAAATTAGAATAGAGCTCCATGTGCAAACCTGGAGCTCATGTTAAGAAATTAAAATCTTTGATTGGAATGAATCGTTGGATGTATCTGCTTCTTTTCAAGGACATAAAAGGGACTTTGGGAATCACAGGTTGGTGAGGATGCTGAGAAAGTCTATCCCACTCAAAGCACTAAATATCTCAGATGTTCCTTGGGGGGAAGCAGAATGACTATGAGTTTGTTTTCTATCATTTTAAGTGCATATGGTTTAACTGGGAACAATGTTGGAAAGCTGTTGAACTTGAGGATGTTGGGGATTATATACAAGGCAAAGTGGTGCTTGGATGCAGAGTTGTTGCCGAACGAAGAACAATAATGATTCTCTGGGAAAACAAACCCAAACAGAATAGCCTCCTCCCTCGCAACCCTGTCAGACAAGAGGGAAGAGGTTGCGCTATAGAATATTATATTGGGAAAAAGTACATAAAACGGAGGGCACGTCAACATGCCCTTCAGCCGTACTTACAGAGCTGTCTTCTTTTCATGTTGGAGCATCCAATCTGGATGGTGTGCTCTGAATATTTGAAAAGCTTTGTCTCTGGAGTCTGTCTGATTGTTTATTTTTTGTTATGTTTTTTTGTATGACAAAGTGGGAAAATATAGAGAGATAAACATGGCATCTCAGTTACCAACGTTATTTGCTGGGTTATAGAAATGCAGGCTGGACTGGATGTGTTTTGAAGCCAATGCACGAGAAATTTCAAGTTGGGAAAATGGGTAGCGTAGGTGAAAGATCGAGCTGTCAGCCTTTCTTCTCTCGGCTTGTTTGTTTTACTCACTAAGTCAATGCCATGAAATGCTTGCTTGCTTCACACAATCAGGCACTTCGTTTCAATATGCCAAAATACTAGGAGGAAGATTTTTGTTTGGTTTTTTTCGGTTTCTAACTTTCAGGTTGAGCAACGACAAGGTGGAAAATGAAAGAGTGGAAGGCAAAACTGGTCCTAGTTGTTTTAAAAAATTAAGAAAACACTACTTTATCATTTCTTTATTTACTTACCATATATACTCGAGTTTAAGCCGACCCGAATATAAGACGAGGCACCTAATTTTACCACAAAAAACCTGGGAAAACATTGACTCCAGTATAAGCCGAGATACCAATAAAATTACCGTATATACTCGAGTTTAACCTGCCCCGAATATAAGACGAGGAACCTATTTTTACCACAAAAAACTGGGAAAACATTGACTCCAGTATAAGCTGAGATACCAATAAAATTACCATATATACTCGAGTTTAAGCCAACCCGAATATAAGACGAGGCACCTAATTTTACCACAAAAAAACTGGGAAAACATTGACTCCAGTATAAGTCGAGATACCAATAAAATTACCGTATATAGTCGAGTTTAAGCCGATCCGAATATAAGACGAGGCACCTAATTTTACCACAAAAAACCTGGGAAAACATTGACTCCAGAATAAGCCGAGATACCAATAAAATTACCGTATATACTCGAGTTTAAGCCAACTCGAATATAAGACGAGGCACCTAATTTTACCACAAAAAAACTGGGAAAACATTGACTCCAGTATAAGCTGAGGGTGGTAAATTTCAGAAATAAAAATAGATGCCAATAAAATTACATTAATTGAGGCATCAGTAGGTTAAATGTTTTTGAATACAGTAGAGTCTCACTTATCCAACATAAATGGGCCTGCAGAACATTGGATAAGCAAATATGTTGGATAATAAGGAGGGATTGAGGAAAAGCCTATTAAACATCAAATTAGGTTATGATTTTACAAATTAAGCACCAAAAACGTCATGTTATACAACAAATTTGACAGAATTATAGTTCAATTCGCAGTAATGCTATATAGTAATTACTGTATTTACAAATTTAGCATCAAAATATCATGATATATTGAAAACATTGACTACAAAAATGTGTTGGATAATCCCGACCGTTGGATAAGCGAATGTTGGATAAGTAAGCCGAGGCACCTAATTTTACCACAAAAAAACTGGGAAAACATTGACTCCAGTATAAGCCGAGGGTGGTAAATTTCAGAAATAAAAATAGATACCAATAAAATTACATTAATTGAGGCATCAGTAGGTTAAATGTTTTTGGATATTTACATAAAGCTCAAATTTAAGAGAAGACTTTCCAACTCTGATCAAATCATCATTCTCATCTTCTTCAATGTCAATGTGCTTATGTATCCTTTTAATAATAATAATAGAGTAAAATAATATAAAATAATTGAACTACTTTTTCTGCCAAATTTGTTGTATAACATGATGTTTTGGTGCTTAATTTGTAAAATCATAACCCAATTTGATGTTTAACAGGCTTCTCCTTAATCTCTCCTTATTATCCAACACATTCGCTTATCCAACGTTCGGCTGTCTCGTTTATGTTGGATAACTGGGACTCTACTGTAAATATATTAATAAAAACGCAAAAAAAAAAAAAAGAGAGAGAGAACCCCTGACTTATAGTATCATGCAGCGGTTGTAAAAACTCCTATAATCCCTCATTCGAGATAAACTGCACTACACAAGTCTACATTGGCTAATGCAGTTAAACTGCATTATATGAGACTGTTTCGTAATGCAGTTTAACTACATTGAACTGCATTATATGAGGCTACACTGCCATGTAAATGCAGTTCAATGCAATTAAACTGTATTATTTCGCAGTGTAGATGGGGCCATTGAAACGCCCAAGCTGAGTAAGAAATAGTTTGTAAATTAATGGTGCTTTTAACATAGGCGGCTGCCAATATATTTCTGTGAGGAACAATAACCGCCACATTATCGTCCGCAGCAGCCACTTAGTCCTCCGTTATGCATTGGTTTGCATCTTCCATTAGGCAATTTTCTGAGCTTTTTTGCGCAAATGAATGGATATCACATCAATCCTATTTCCCTGACATAAGTCTTCATTCAGAGCTGTCACTGCTTTAACTTTTAACTACAAGTTGGACACTTACTGATTGTGCTATTGATCAAAGATCAGAAGCTTTAATCTCGTCGACTCAAAGAGACATCACTTCTGTCCCAAACCCAGTCAAAAAATGAAATCTCCTCGGGATGCCACTTTGCCCAGCACTAGAGATTGGCTTTCTACTCCATTAGGGGAGACTTTCATGGCTGTTTCATACATTACGTTGTCTCCGAAAATCAAAGTTTCGTGGCACCACTTGGTGAGTCTCCACTTCAAAGATCATGGGATCTCTTGCTCTTTTAGGTTCGTTTGACTGTCTCTAAATTGATTTCCCATTGGTTAAGCATTTTTTTTTTCTTGTTCTCACAAGCCTTTTTCTTTCTGGGTAGATGTAGTATTAAAACCAACTCCATGATTTTTATCTGCTGATCATTGTCCCAGGCCATGATATTTATGTTGTTTAAGCTTCTTAATAATGTAAATGCAATTGGAAAGTGAAGTATACAACTCTGAATGTCCCCAAAAATAAGACCTATCATGATCAGGGCAGGGCTGTGGCGCAGCTGGCTAATAATAATAATAATAATAATAATAATAATAATAATAATAATAATAATATCTTTGGGTGCTGTGAGAAATTATCTCAGCCGGCATTTGGAAACAATAGACATTGAAAAAATTACGATCTGCCAACTGCAAAAGGCCACCCTACTGGGATCTGCACGCATCATCCGAAAATACATCACACAGTCCTAGACACTTGGGAAGTGTTCGACTTGGGATTTTGTGATATGAAATCCAGCATATCTATCTTGTTTGCTGTGTAATAATAATAATAATAATAATAATAATAATAATAATAATAATAATAATAATAACAATAACAACTTATGCCTCAAGTACCACCTCCCAGCAGCAAAGAACTGGTGGGATCACAAACCTGCAAAAGTCTTGGAAAATGAGCACGCAAAGATACTGTGGGACTTCCAAATCCAGACTGACAAAGTTCTGGAACACAACACACCAGACATCACAGTTGTGGAAAGGAAAAAGGTTTGGATCATTGATGTCGCCATCCCAGGTGACAGTCGCAGTGACGAAAAACAACAGGAAAAACTCAGCCACTATCAGGACCTCAAGATTGAACTTCAAAGACTCTGGCAGAAACCAGTGCAGGTGGTCCCGGTGGTGATGGGCACACTGGGTGCCGTGCCAAAAGATCTCAGCCGGCATTTGGAAACAATAGACATTGACAAAATTACGATCTGCCAACTGCAAAAGGCCACCCTGCTGGGATCTGCGCGCATCATCCGAAAATACATCACACAGTCCTAGACACTTGGGAAGTGTTCGACTTGTGATTTTGTGATACGAAATCCAGGATATCTACCTTGTTTGCTGTGTCATAATAATAATAATAATAATAATAATAATAATAATAATAATAATAATAATAATACTTTATTTATACCCCGCCACCATCTCCCCGTAGGGACTCGGGGCGGCTCACAATGTTACGAAAGTAACAGCGCAAATACATTAACAATATACACAGTTTAAAACACAAGAAGATGATGATGATGATAACCAGCTGCAATAAATCACTACTGACCGAGAGGTCATGAGTTCGAAGCCCAGGTCGGGTTAAGCCTCCAACCATTAAATAGCCCAGCTTGCTGTTTACCTAAGCAGCCTGAAAGACAGGTGCATCTGTCAAGTAGGAAATTTAGGTACGCTTTATGCAGGAGGCTAATTTAACTAATTTACAACACCATAAAACTGCCAGCAAAACATGGAAAGGAATGAGGAAGTATAGCACTCGGTGTCACTAGTGGACAGTGAAGCAACAGCTCCCCCTGTGGCCGGAATCGAGCATATCATCATGAAGCTGGAAATGTTAAATTGCCTCTGTGTGTGTCTAGACTATATGTTGTTTGTCTGATGGCATTGAATGTTTGCCATATATATGTTCATTGTAATCCTCCCTGAGTCCCCTTCCGGGTGAGAAGGGTGGAATATAAATAGTGTAAATAAATAATAATAAATAATTTTTCAGCATTTCTGAGGTTACTCAAAATATAAACTCTATTTCAGAAATAAGCCCTAGACATAGTTAATTTAAAAAGTGATTTTGGAAAAATAGGATTGCCCCTGAAACAAGCCCTAACACATCTTTTGGAGCAAAAATTAATATAAGACTCTGCCTTAATTTTTGGGGAAACAGTATAAAAGAATGACTGAATGGCTGAATGAGTACTAAGTTTTAGTCAGACTTACTTCTAATAAACACAGACACAATTAAGTAAGGTATTTACATTTTTACCATTTATATCAAAAAGGTAATTTGCAAGGGGAGAGGAAGAGTTCATAGTAGTTTACTTCTTGTCTACCTGTTACACATAAAAATCAACGTCATGTCCATTGTCTTCATGGCATCCTCTGTCTCTGAAAAATATTTCAATGTTTTCTGAACTGGGTTCAATTGGATTTTAAGAGGCATTGCTATCATAATGTATCCTCTTCCATACACAACTGTGAATTATGTTAGAGATGCTAAGAAACAGACCTTTTGTTTTCCCCTGCAAAGAGTTGTGTGGTTTCGAGACTATAATTGGATAGCTTGAAATGTTGACATTTTTCCCCATTTTGACAGCCAAATCAATGTTATTGAAAGCGGTTTGTGGGCGTTCATGACAGCCTCAGGATTAATACCGCTAGCCTGTCTCAAAATGGCTGCTGTTTATAGGCAGGTAAAACAGTAATGGGATTCTGCGGATGAATTTAGGGATGCTTTAAGCAGATAGTAAAATAACTGCTGCCGATAAGTATGGCCAAGATCCAGTGAGCCCTTTTCTAATGCAGCCTCTATTTATTTTATTCAAGAGTCACTGAGAAGGATGGGAGGATAACGCGAAATCAATAGCTGCTATAGTAAACCCGGTGGCCATCTTTATTTATTTTTTATATTGGGTTTGCATCCCACCCACCTGTCTCGAAAATATCCGAGGCAACGTATATAGAATGCAGAAGGCATGCTAAAATGGAGCACATAAAACAAAACAGTGAAATAAAAATATTCTAGAGCGAGACAAGTCTAGAGAAAAAGCCAATGCAGAATTGAAGAAATGGAAACAGCAGCAATGAAGGCATAGATGCTAAGAGGTTACGACCATTCAGGTAATTCTACATTATAGAATTAATGCAGAGTGACACCACATCTACTGCCATGTCTCATTAGTATAGAATAGGCTTGTGCATTTCGGATGAATCACTATCTGTTTCTGCTTGCCTGATACTAGAAGCCCCCCATATCTGTTTTCCAGGGCCTTCTGAGATGGGCATGCTGCTGAATGGGCATTTTTGCTCCACATGCTCATTCCAAGGCATTTTAAAGAGGCCCAGGGACAGAAGAGCTATGACCTATAGCTCAGTGGAGCTATCTTCCCTGGACTACCTTAAAAAGTGGAGCTATCCTCCCTGGATTACCTTAAAAAGTGGAGCTATCCTCCCTGTATTACCTTAAAAAGTGGAGCTATCCTTCCTGGATTACCTTAAAAAGTGGAGCTATCCTCCCTAGACTACTTTAAAAAGTACAGCTATCCTCCCTGAATTACCTTAAAAAGTAGAGCTATCCTCCCTGGACTACCTTAAAAAGTGGAGCTATCCTCCCCGGACCACCTTAAAAAACCCCTCTCTTGCCTACAAGGTTGCAATCTCCTTTCTGCTTGGGGTTTTGCTTCCAGTGTTTCCATGTTCTATTCTAGAAGAGACATAGGCTTCTCTTTTTGTTTTTTTGGGATTACTATTATTAATCATTATTTATTATCTTTTAGAAGTATTTCCTGAAGGGGAGGAAGGGAAGGAGAAAAAAAGCTAAAAGGCTGAATGCCCCAAACGTGCACATGTCTACCTCGCCCACCATCGCTCAGGTCCCCAACTCCCAGTCAGTCCCGCTAAATAAAAAGAATAAGGAAAATAAAGGGAAATAAAAAAATATTCTACTGTGGTGCTGAATAGGGAAGGAGGAGCCGAGATCGGCTCTTGCTTGCTTTCACTGCAGGCGGGTTTTCGTACCGGGAGGGTCCTTACTGTTATGTGCTTCCGAAGGTACCAAAGTTACCAAAGGAAAATAGATCTATGCACAACTCTAGTATGGAATCATGGGCATGACAGTTTTTCAAGGTGTTTAGCCCTCTTTTCCAGAGTGCTACTGTCTCACAAAACTACAATTCTGATGTCTTGCTCCTGGGCTGCAAGGATCAGGCCTTCTGTCTCCTTCTTCAGGGTCCCATTCGTGAGCCAGAGCCAGGTCTTCTCCTTATCAGCTTTTCCTTCAATTTTGTCAAGGAACTTTCCATGCAATGTTTTGTTGTGCCAGCTGTCAGCTCTAGTTTGTAGTGCAGTTTTCTTGTACTGATTTTTTTGTCTGCTGTGCTTTGAGGAGTTTCTGATTTTTGACTTCAATCAAAGCAGGTTTTCCACTTTGCTTTATGCTATTATTATGTAATTGCTGAGAACAATTCTTAACATATAGACTCAAAAGTAGGGTCCACTTCCAAGTTATTGTGTTTGGGATCAAAACACTGAAACGAGACTCAACGTAGCTACTCTCGGAAAGGTGTAATGTACTTAACCAAGAACACTCACATTTGTGGTGGTTCAGAAAGGGAAGTGGTGAGAGGAGAGGATATCTTTTCTTCCACCTATCCTTCCTTAACAAGAAATTCATTAGAATAATTAGAATAAAAATGAAATAGCTTGTCTTCTCCATCCAATCGAGATGCATGAAATGTGCCTTTATGCACCTATAGAAGTCGGATTGTCTCCAGCACCCCGGAGGTTAATCAGATATGGCACTGAATTATTTGGGCTTGGCTTACTTGAAATTATAATCTCTTGTCAGAAAAATGTTCCGCCGTCCTACATTACGGGAAGTCATTAGAGCATGTGTAACCTTTCCCTGTAAGCACTAATGAAAAGTACTTGGCAGTTCTGGGTTCAGTTGGTTTATTCGTGTGTCTGAGATTTCTCAAATGCTTGCGGTATTATTTATTTATTTGGGAGGTAACCTTGTATGCTCTTATTTATAACGTATGCCGAGTCAAAAATCCTTCCTAAGATCTTACAAGTCTGAGCTCACGACATTAATATAGTCAAAGATGGAAATGCAATTTCATGATCGTTCTATTTTCCTCCTCTTTGCTTTTTATCTGTAGGAAGGGATGGCGAGTACCTGGGAGCAGTGTAGCATCCACAACAGGAGAAATTATGTCACTTCATCTCCAAGAAGTGCACAGCTGCCTAACTGAATATCTTGAGCAGATAATATGCTAATAAATTGATCTGGACTCCACCAAATTGTATAGGCCATAAATGGCTTCCTAATAGGAAAGTGAAGAATAAGAAAAAACCCTTTAGTTTGCATGACACCATCCATGTGAGACTTCCCTCCTCCCTCCATTTAACGGGAAATTCATTGTAATTAAAATAAAAATGAAATAGCTTTCGGTATCTTCTCCGCAGAGGATTTATCAAGGCAATAGTCGACCTATTTGAAGCCAGGCAATTTGTATCCAATAAGATATTTATGCAAATATGTCTATTATTTCCCCAAGCAGGAAGAAGCACATCTTTTTAGCCCCTTTCCTCCCAGTTTCTTTCATAATAGAAATTTGTAGGTAATGAATAATCTCTGGATTCAGACAAGAGGTAATTTAAATTATCCTGTTTTTGGTGAGCTAAGGTAGCTTAGTGTTTAAGGGAATTCACAAGGTTACTGTGTTTTGCTCTTTTGAGATTTGGAGGCTCTCAGGGAGGTTCAATACTGACAAATAACGCAGGTAAGAACTGCAGACCAGTAGTAACTTCCAGAGGGCCATGTGTTCTTTATTCAAACTACATTGTACGGCAAATGGAGCTATGTATAATAGAGTTGTGCAAGGATCTGTTTTTAGTCATTTCCTTCTACCAATTCGGCTTCTTTGGTTCGTACGGGTGCACAAAATGTCAAGGGCCCAGCCATTATGGATTCCCCTCCATAACAGGACCACCTGGCAGCCAATTTCAGATCACAGTTTACCCAGATTAGACAAGCCCCTACTCTGTCTTCCTTTTGTAAGGAGTTGAAAACCTGGTGATTTCGGCAGGTTTTTGAATAATCATCTCTGGTATACTACTGATTCATGGCTCTGAAATATGCTGTAAAAGGATCACCTATCCCTATTAACGGACCACGTCAACCCATCTGGGTATGGCTCCTTGATCTTTCGGGCGAATGTTGTGATTGTTATTTATGGTTTTCACTGTTTTATGAGTTGTATAGGTTTTAGTAAAGTAAAGATAAATGTTTCCCCTGACATTAAGTCCAGTTGTGACTGACTCTATGGGTTGGTGCTCATCTCCATTTCTAGGCCGAAGAGCCTGAGTTGTTCATAGACACCTCCAAGGTCATGTGGCCATGACTTCATGGAGCACTGTTACCTTCCCGCCAGAGCAGTACCCTATTGATCTACTCACATTTGCATGCTTTCGAACTGCTAGGTTGGCAGAAGCTGGAGCTAACAGTGGGTGCTCACTCTGCTCCCTGGATTTGAACCTGCGGCTTTTTGGTCTGCAAGTTCAGCAGCTCAGCGCTTTAACACACTGCGCCACTGGGGGCTCAATATGCAAAATATATACCAGTTATGAATGTAAATAATAATAATAATAATAATAATAATAATAATAATAATAATAATAATAATAATAATAACAACAACTGCAAAAGGCCACCATACTGGGATCTGCACACATCATCCGAAAATACATCACACAGTCCTAAACGCTTGGGAAGTGTTCGACTTGCGATTTTGTGATACGAAATCCAGCATATCTATCTTGTTTGCTGTGTCAGACTATGTCGTTGTGTCAATACTAATAATAACAACTTTGTTTTTGTATCCTGCCTCCATCTCCCCAAAGGGACGCGGGGAGGCTCACATAGGAACAAGCCCGAACAACATAAATTAAAACATAAATCAGTAAAATTAAAACATTATAACCACATAAAACAACATCAAACAGTGATTTAAAACCTGGACAGTAATGGTTACTGAACATTTAGAGGATAAAAGTTTGTGTATACAACTCTCAGTAGGGCTTGTTGGATGGTGTAAATGCAATCATAAATAAGGGCAGAAGAGCGGTATCAATGAAACACTAATTGAAACTTATCATGGATATTTATAAATGCTCAAGGTCACTAACCCATGGCACCTTGTGTATTTTGTAGGTGCCTGTTTTTCATCCTGGATATCTATTTCTCATGCTAGATGCAAGACTTCCTTTTGTGGTACCGTGGTAGTGATTTTCAGGAGGCCTTTTCTTCATCATGCATGAATCGCATTACTATTAATCTGGCGTGATAGAAATCACTGTACAGTTAGGCAACGGCTCTGTGTTTTGATAGTCTGTGTCTATTTCTGTTTTATTGCCATATAGAATGAAATGGAGGAAGACGGTCCTCTGTAGTCACAAATCAATGGGGAAGTCTCTGATCAATTGCCACGAGGTTCATTCGGATAACTAAAATATTCCTGCGCTCTTGGCAGTCTTCTTGGCAGGAAACAATCCATTAGGGTCTGGGAACAGATAAAAAGTTAGGCAGGATGTCAAATTATCCTATCTTCTATCTCCTACATTTCAACTGATAAAATTGCTGCACTTAGATGAAGTGTTTACTTGTAGATGTCTCAAGTTTTACTAAAAAAAAATAACTCCCTCTAGGACCCACTTTACATAGTTTGACACTGAGAATAAAGATTCCTGTGTCTGTTGCCAGTACGGTGGTGGAAGCAGCAAGCAATGAGTGGCTTTGCAGATCATTCCTTCAGCATCTCAGAGGTGAAAACAAGGACATTGTTCTGTACTTATCGAGTCCCCGTTCTTACATCAAAGGTCACATCCTGATGGCAGAAGGTTGTGTCCTACAAGGTTGTGTTGATGTTATCGTGTGCAAGTTTCTGTAGTCAACATACATCTGCCACCAATGTGAAATTAAACAGAGCTGGGAGCCAGAAGTTGTGGAACTGAAAGGTTACCCTTTTAAACTATAATTTTCCATGTTGCTTGGGTAATTTTGAAAACAGAAGGTCAAAAAGTAGCTTTTCCAAAGCATACATTAAAACAGGAGAACAAATAAGAATTAAGAAACAAGAAAGCTCCAGATTTACTAAGGAGTACTGTTTGCTGCTCAGCAAACTTTCGTGGGCCCTGTACTCCCTCATTCTTACAGACTTGGGATTCTGTTAAAAGTACTCTGCACTGTATTTTCATTGCGGTGTCAACTTTGCCTTTCCTCGGAAGAGGTTCCAGTTTCCAGCTCCTTGCCTTGTCTTCTGAATCCGTGCCGAGTTTCCAGTTTCAGGAGAGCCGTGCCGAGCCGCTACTCCCAAGTAGACCGTGCCTTGTTACCGCGACTTCATTGTTCCTGGATCGAGATTGACTCCGCTTTGTTTACCTTGCTTCTTTGGCTTTGCTACAGGACTTTCCAAGCGGATTTGCAGTGCTTTGTTTTCCACTATTGTTTCATGGACAAACTTTGATATCTAAGGGAAGCTATCGAGCTTCACTTGTGGATTACCAATTGGACATTGATGAATTCTTTCTGAATTGCAATATTTATTTATTATTTATTTATTTACAGTATTTATATTCCACCCTTCTCACCCCGAAGGGGACTCAGGGCGGATCACATGATGTACATATAGAGCAAACATTCAATGCCCATAAACACATCGCACCGAGACAGAGACAACAGACAGACAGACAGACGCAGAGGCAATTTAACCTTCTCCTGAGGGGATGTTCGATTCTGGCCACAGGTGCTTCATCATCCACTCTGATGGCACTTTCTCACTTCCTCATTCCACCGTTGTAAATTAGTTAAACTTGCCTCCCCACTTTTATAAGTGGTACCTTATTTCCTACTTGATAGATGCAACTATCTTTCGGGTTGCTAGACTATATATTATGGACTATTTCTGACTTTAACTGTGATGTCTCAGGCACCTTTGGCCCATGACCCCGCAGCCATTATAGATCAAACTGAAGAGGATTTGGGCTTTCTTCCATCTCAGCAAGATTCGGTCCCTTTCCAGATGTTTCCTGTTGACATTTCTGTGCCAGAGCCAATTAGGGACGCCCTTGAAATGGAGCCTGTTTCTCCGGAAAGTTTGGTTTTTGATAGAAGGGCTTTTCTCAAAACAGATCGCTCCCAAAGGCAGATTTTAAGGAGAAGCGTGAGATTAGCGGAGAGAGGCGATTGTGGCTAAATCGGTTCCCTTGGGAAGTTTCGGGGAGGCAGGCATCTGGTACAATGTTGAAACAGCTCCGTTCTCTGGGAACATTTGGGGAGTCAAACACCAGCTTGGGGGGAGTTCTTGAACTTCAATAAAAGTTCTGCACTGAGTTTTCCCTATCGCGGTGTCAACGTGACTATTGAATGAAGAACATCGTCTCTTGTTCCTGAGCTTCCAAGTGTTCCACGCGTTTACTCATGAGTAGTCTGGGAGTTGCGTCCCATTCCTTGCCAAGTTTGGACTGCGTTTCAGATCCACCACAAAATACCTTGCCTAGCCTTGAATCCTTGTTATGGACTTACTTCAAGAATCTTCTTGCGAAACCTTGCTCTTTCCTCACTCAAACTTCCAAAGAGTTTGAGTGTGTTTCGGTTATTTGGATTACAGACTTTAGACTCTAATACTGGACATATAACTTCATTTTATTGGACTAATTTTGATCTTCTCTAAAAGGTCAACTGCTGGACTATATACTCTGCTTATTTTTGCTTAGAACTTTTATTGCTTTAATAAAGATATTAGATTGTTTATCGGCCTCCGTGTTGGTTTCCAATGTTCACTCTGCTTAGGGGTGTTACATTAACTTTCCATCTTAAATGCGCATAGACCTATATATTTACTCTGCTTCAATAAACACCTTGTGTGTTATATTGGCTCCTGCCTGGTTTTCGAGAGCTCGCACCTTTATACTGGCCTGCAATGTTCCCTACCATTGACTCCAACAGCTTCATTTCTTGGTGTTCTGTTCTGAATAGGTGGCAGATGACAAAAGTAGCCTAAATTTCCAAATTAGTCATCCCAAACGAAACCAAGTAATATTGTCTCTGGAACTTCTCATCAGTTGGGGAAGAACAAAAATTTGGAACACTCTTAACCAGCTCCCTTGGGCATCTCCAGACCCTTGAAAATGCTTAGCTTTTTGAGTCCTGGCCTATATTTTTAAATTTATATGCAAAACATTTGACACGAACATGCACAGCACATAAAGTACGAAGCATCCCTCAGGCCAAGACTTCTTAAAAGCCTTAGTGGCTTTATATATATATATATATATATATATATATATATATATATATATATATCAGTGACTTTATTACTCAAAAAGGAATCTTCAGCTCTTGCGATGATTTCATTCCCACGGAATTGCACATTCACAGAGAGAGAAGTCACTTTCGCATTTCTCATCTCTGCAGGAAAACCGGGGGAGGGAGGGGCGCCTTGAGCATCAATGGCAAGCAAAACTCTTTTTAATCTCAGGAAATTTGACAAGCTGGATGCCAACACGAAACTGCGATACCTATGGAGGGAAATGCTGCAATCGTACATCACCCGGCAAGTTGTGGGTTCGCTCCAAACAGAACCAGCCCCCCGATTAAAAACTGATGGAGAGCGCGGCCCTTATTTATTTCTCTTTTGAGGCATAGCTTTGAAACCATGGCTGAGAAGATTTTCATAAACCACATTAATAATCTATCATTTGCAGGCATTCAAATGAGTGCGGATATTTGAATCCACTCCATCAGAATGATAAACATATTGAGGGACAAAGGAGTCATTTGTTTCATGCTCAAATGAGCTGTTGATTGGAAATGTCACAGTCTGGATTGCCAATGATGGCAATGTTGTTCAAACCATTTCCCTACCCACCCCACCAAGTGTTTGATTACTTGCATGTTGCTTTAAATAACAGATATTTGAAGGCAGGCAGAATAATATTCATCGGAAACACGTGTCTATGCGAGAAAACAGAGTCGGGAAGGCTTACCTGGGCCAAGCTGTGGCACAGCTGGTTAGTAGCCAGCTGCAATAAATCACTACTGACCGAGAGGTCATGAGTTCGAAACCAGGGTCAGATTAAGTGCCCGACTGTTAAATAGCCCCAGCTTGTTGTTCACCTAAGCAACCCAAAAGACAGTTGAATCTGTCAAGTAGGAAATTTAGGGAACGGTTATGCGAGGCTAATTTAACTAATTTACGTCACCATAAAAATGTCCAGCAGCATGACGAAAGATGAGGAATTAAACAGAAGGAAGTAGAATGGAAGTCCAACACATATATTTTTTTTCCTTCTTTCTTTATTTTTTCTTCTCTCTTTCATTCTATCCAGTTTTTTTAAGATTTCTTCTATACCCTTCTTGACTTTCTCTATGAAACATGTTCTCACTCTTTCGCTGTATATATAATACTAGCTGTGCCCGGCCACGCATTGCTGTGGTGAAGTTTGGTAGTATGGGAAATAAAGTATTGAGGATTCTGGGTTATATAGCTGTGTGGAAGGGCCTTGAGTCTACATTGCCATATAATCCAGTTCAAATCAGATAATTTGTATTTTATAGGCAGTCTAGAAGAGGCTTAAGTGAACCCTCAGCCATTAAGTGAACCCTCAGGACACAAAAGAGGAGGGGTCTAAAGGGGACGGGGCCTACCCTTCTGACTGGCAGCCAGGGGGAGAACGGCTCTTCCTCATCCTCTGTAATTTGGACTTTATTTTTCTAAGTTTTTGATTGAAAGACGTATATTGGATGACTATGTCTTTTGTGGCCAAATTTGGTGAGATTTGGTTTATTGATTTTGTTGTTTACTCCATGGGAAAAACACACATTACATTTTTATATATATAGATAAAAACTTTCAATAAAAACTTTTAAAAAAAGATGAGGAAGTACTCCATCAAGGACTCGGCATCACAGTGGACGATGAAGCAACAGCTCCTCCTGTGGCTGGAATCGAGCATAGGCTCATGAAAGCCGGAAGCTGGAATGTTAAATAGCCTCTGTGTCTCTGTCTATATGTTGTATGTCTAATGGCATTGAATGTTTTCCATGTATATGTACATTGTGATTTACCCTAAGTCCCCTTCGGGGTGAGAAAGAAGGGCGGAATATAAATACTGTAAATAAATAATAATAAAATACCTGCACAGAAAGTATCCTTGCAGTATATAAAATGCACAGCCACACAGCGTTGCTTTAAATATACATGCAAAACATTTTTACATGTGTTATGGTCCTCTGGTCAAAGCTTTCAATCTTCAGCAGCTTTGTATATCAATACCTTTATTCCTAAAGAATTTCCCAAGATGTGTGATTTCCTTCCAACAAAATTCACAAAAGTGCCTTTCATCCTTTACTCTCTGCAGGGGGACTTGATGAAAAAAAAGAAGCAGGAGGCTCGATGACAAGTCAATCTCTTTTGAATCTGAGAAAGTTTGACAAGTTGAATGCCGGCGTAACTGTGTTACCTGTGGAAGGAAATACAGTGTTCATGCATTGCCTATTGAGCACGGGGTTTGTTGTGCGAAATACAAGCCCGTAGATTAAATCTGGGGAGAAAAAACCCATGGCCCTTATTGAGTTTCCTTTTGATGGGCCACTTTGGAGACTAAGCCAGGCAAGATGCTCATAAGGCATATTAATAATCAATCATTTGCCAGCATGAAAATGAACTCGGAAAGTTAATTCAGTATGAAAACAGGCAGAAGTGGATGCCAAAAAGAATCCACAGAGGTGTTCTATAAAGTGAGAAAAGTGCATGAAAGGAAATGGGACCAATGGTACAGAGAGTCATTATTATTATTATTATTATTATTATTATTATTATTATTATTATTATTGACATTTATATCCCGCCCTTCTCACCCCGGAAGGGACTCAGGGTGGCTCACAAGTCATATGTACATACAATATATTATATTATTCGTATAGCACAATATAAGCATTATATATTACTATATTGTACTATAACACTAGATTGTAATAAGAATAAGGCCGGGCTGTGGCACAGGCTGGTGAGCAGCCAGCTGCCAGCTGCAACAAATCACTCTGACCAAGAGGTCATGAGTTCGAGGCCAGCTCGGAGCCTGTGTTTGTCTTTGTCTCTGTTCTATGCTAAGGCATTGAATGTTTGCCTTATATGTGTAATGTGATCCACCCTGAGTCCCCTTCGGGGTGAGAAGGGCGGAATATAAATGCTGTAAATAAATAAATAAATAAATAATAAATAAATAAATAATAAGAATCATTATTAATAAGAATTATCTGAAATAATTCTCATTACAAGGGTCAGCATCCAATAGGTGAGTTGTCCACACCACAAAAACCAATGATAACCAATGATGGGGCAATTATTTTGAAACTGAATACCGTATTTTCTTGTAGGAAAATGATAATAGGTTTCCTTTGGGGAGCATAATAGCAGTTGGAGGATGATCTGGGTCAAAATTGAGTGTGGCTAAAGCCAAAGCCATTCTAGCCCTCCCCTTCACTCACATGTCTCTACCTTTCACTTCCTCATTGACTATGTTAATAATAATAATAATAATAATAATAATAATAATAATAATAATAATAATAATAGACTGTGCAAGGAAACCGACGAACCCATGGATCATATCCTCAGCTGCTGTAAGAAAATCGCACTGACAGACTACAAAGGCACAACTATGTGGCCCAAATGATTCATTGGAACATATGCCTCAAGTACCACCTCCCAGCAGCAAAGAACTGGTGGGATCACAAACCTGCAAAAGTATTGGAAAATGAGCACGCAAAGATACTGTGGGACTTCCGAATCCAGACTGACAAAGTTCTGGAACACAACACACCAGACATCACAGTTGTGGAAAAGAAAAAGGTTTGGATCATTGATGTCGCCATCCCAGGTGACAGTCGCATTGACGAAAAACAACAGGAAAAACTCAGCCGCTATCAGGACCTCAAGATTGAACTGCAAAGACTCTGGCAGAAACCAGTGCAGGTGGTCCTGGTGGTGATGGGCACATTGGGTGCCGTTCCAAAAGATCTCAGCCGGCATTTGGAAACAATAGACATTGACAAAATTACAATCTGCCAACTGCAAAAGGCCACCCAACTGGGATCTGCACGCATCATCCGAAAATACATCACACAGTCCTAGACACTTGGGAAGTGTTCGACTTGTGATTTTGTGATACAAAATCCAGCATATCTATCTTGTTTGCTGTGTCATACAATAATAATAATAATAATAATAATAATAATAATAATAATAATAATAATATTTTTGTATCCTGCCCATCTCTCCAAGGGGACTTGGGTGGCTCACATGGGGACCAAGCCCAATAACATACAATAAAATACAGACAATATAAACTTCATTCCAATCACAACAAATTAATACATCAGTAACTATAAAAACACAACACAAAATAAAAGTGTAGGCAATGGCCAAGGGCGACATAATCAATAGAATGATGAAAACTCTATCTCCAATGCACTCTCAACCTGAAAATAAAACCCCTATGTGCACTTAGGTAAAGGTAAATATTTTCCCCGACATTAAGTCTGTTTGTGTCTGACTCTGGGGGTTGTTGTTCATCTCCATTTCTAAGCTGAAGAGCCGGCGTTGTCCGTAGACACCTCCAAGGTCATGTTACCAGCATGACTGCATGGAGCGCTGTTACCTTCCCGCCAGAGCAGTACCTATTGATCTACTCACATTTGCATGTTTTCGAACGTCTAGTTTGGCAGAAGCTGGGGCTAACAGCGGGAGCTCACCCCACACCCAGGATTCAAACTGTCGACCTTTCGATCAGCAAGTTCTGCAGCTCAGTGACTTAACCCGCTGCACCACCGGAGACTCCTTGTCCACTTAAGACCATCTTGAATAAATAACCTTACATCTGTTTGAGAACAGGTGTGGCAAAACCATGGATAGTTATTAGGCTTTCTAATAGTACTTGCCCTTTTTAAAGATTTTTAATTTCCCTTTCTTTAAAAAAAATAGAAGAAAAAAATAAATGGTAGTCTTGGATTATGAATTAAAATCAATTTTCACCAAAGCCCATTTTTACGATCACACGCATTCTAGAGTCACACTGTTACTATCCAGAATTATTAATGATTTTTTTCTGATCAATCCCATGTTTTAAATAGGCCATTCAGTGACCTTTACCTATATGGAATTCCATATTTTTTTTAGATTATAGCTTCCATCCATATTATTCTTACTTTACTTTTCCTCTTTTGCTTCCTGCCAGAAAATCTTATCCAGCAGAACGGGTTTTTTTTTCCAGCAGACTAGTCTTTTGGCAGATTTCTGGGAAATGGCAGAAAAGGGTTCTGCAAAAGGAAAAAGCATTTCTCCTGGCAAAAAATACAGGGATTGAATCCTACGTATTTGAATTTTGCTGATACATCCCTCTTGTGTGTTTATGATGCTGTATCACATACTTTAAAGACCTGCACTCTGAGCACTAAGAGGATTGCTGTCAGTATGGATCATTTTTTCAAAATGAATTAATTGGTGTTTAATTGCACATATTTGCCTGTATTATACACTATACCTTCCTTTGGAGGATACAAGCCTCTTCAGCGATGCGCTGACCATAGGACAGATGTTCTCTCTTTGGAGGCCGTTGTGGAGCACGACTCCACCTCCTTTTCAGCTATTATGTCATTTAAGTGTTGAGGACAATCAGTCTCGAGCTCATTTTCCTGTCCCTTTGTAGCACTGGGGTGACTGGCAGCTCTGGTGAGGAGCATGATGAATGGCTGCGGTGCATGGAGATGAATAAGGAATGAAAGGGATGTGCGAGATCTGGCACGGCACATAGCGCTTTTTTTTTCTGTTTAAGAGTGAAATGTCCAGGGATATTAGCAGCACAGAAACATATTTTGCTTGTACTTGCAAGATACATATGTTATATTTCTGTGCTTATGTGGTCCTTTCGTCCACAAGGCTATGGTGTATGTGTCAGTAGCAGAATGTGTTAGGCGGCATCTCAGTTGTCGGATGACATCTTATAGTATACTAGCTGTGCCCGGCCACGCGTTGCTGTGACGTTGTCTGGTGGTGTTGGTGAGAAATTGTTGAGGTAGTGGTGGTATTGAATGTCTGTTGTATGGTTGTCTTTATGTTTAGTATGCACACTGAAGTGGATTATATGGCAGTGTGGAGTCAAGATAATCCAGTTCAAAGCAGATAAATATAAGAATCTAAATGGGTTATATAGCTGTGTGGAAGGGCCTTGAGTCTACACTGCCATATAATCCAGTTCAAATCAGATAATCTGTGGAAAAGGCCTAAGTGAGGCCTAACTGTGCCTGTTCCCTGGACTGAGTAGGTTGCTAGGAGACCAAGTGGGCGGAGCTTAGCCCTCTAACTGGCAGCAATTGGATAAAAACAATTATTCCTGCCCCTCTAATTGTCACACCCAGGGCAACGGAGCACTAAGAACTGACACACGGAGGCCAAAAACTATCTAATATCTTTATTAAGGAAATATATAAGAATAATAAAAACAAGTAATTAGGACTTTATTTTTCTTTTGTTTTTGTTGTATCAACCTAGAGCCATGGATGATGGGTTGTGTTGTCGAATTTCGAGGTTGGGGGGTCTGTAGTTTTGTTGTTTTGTCCGCTGCCCTGATGCCATCACTCTTTTATATATATAGATGCATGTGTATTAAACTACATTGATTTAGCATCCCTTCCTTTCTTGGGCACATGGGCTCAACAACAGCTTTGCTCACAATGGTCCTCATCACATGGAGAAATTTTCTTGTCGTAGGATGCTTCAGCTGCTTTTCAATCATGGAGAGGCACGGAGCCCATCACATGACGTTTAATCACTTCTGGCCATCACAATACCTCTGGCGTCGGTTGTATTGTGTTGATTTAGGGATTTTGTTAAATTTGATATGTCGCTTATGTTGTTCTATGTTATCTACTATGTTTTTATAACTGTGAGCTGCTCCGAGTCCCTTGTTGGGAGATGGGGCAGGGTATAAATAAAGTATTATTATTATTATTATTATTATTATTATTATTATTATTATTATTATTATTTTATTATGACACAGCAAACAAGATAGATATGCTGGATTTCGTATCACAAAATCACAAGTCGAACACTTCCCAAGTGTCTAGGACTGTGTGATGTATTTTCGGATGATGCGTGCAGATCCCAGTAGGGTGGGCTTTTGAAGTTGGCAGATCGTAATTTTGTCAATGTCTATTGTTTCCAAATGCCGGCTGAGGTCTTTTGGCACAGCACCCAATGTGCCGATCACCACCGGGACCACCTGCACTGGTTTCTGCCAGAGTCTTTGAAGTTCAATCTTGAGGTCCTGGTAGCGGCTGAGTTTTTCCTGTTGTTTTTCGTCAATGCGACTGTCACCTGGGATGGCGACATCAATGATCCAAACCTTTTTCTTTTCCACAACTGTGATGTCTGGTGTGTTGTGTTCCAGAACTTTGTCAGTCTGGATTCGGAAGTCCCACAGTATCTTTGCGTGCTCATTTTCCAAGACTTTTGCAGGTTTGTGATCCCACCAGTTCTTTGCTGCTGGGAGGTGGTACTTGAGGCATAAGTTATTATTGTTATTGTTATTATTATTATTATTACTATTATCATGCTTAGCCCACCGTTCTTGAAATGCAGACGAAATGTCCTTCAAGGAGGGAGCTCTGAACATGGGTGAGCAATTATTATTGTTATCATCATCATCATCATCATCATCATCATCATCATCATGCGTAGAACTTGAAACGGGACGATAGGTGATCGAAAAGGACAATTGCCTTCACTAGACATATGGACCGCTACGCTTCTTAATGTCGATGTGATGAGGTCCAATGACTAATGGTGGAATGAGTGCTGGAGGACAAGTCAATGATCAGTGGTAGGATAAAGCTTATAGTTTCAAGCTTATCTACCTTGCAAAGTTTTAAAATAAAAAGCATACATACTTCCTTCAGCTCTCTTGAATGAGGATGAGATAGCAACAGGTCAAATAAAATTGGTCTATATGTGTAAGAACCCAAATTTGACCCTCAACATCTGAAGTTGCAGAGTTGAGAAAGATCTCCTGATTAGATATGAGCTATAGTCAGTCTTATAGTAAAGTAGATGGGTGAATGGTTTCATATTGGATAAGGTAATTATATATATAGCTGTGCACGGCGTTGCTGTGGCGTAGTCGAGTGGTATGGAAATTAAAGTAATGAAAAGCAGCCAGGCTTTGAAGCTGCAAGGCTATTCATTCCTGTTTATTTGTTTCGTTTTTTTGGAGTGGAGGTCATATCTTGGATGTGTTGGTGTATTGTGGCCAAATTTGGTGGCATTTGCTCCAGTGGTTTTGTTGTTAACTCAGTCCTACAAATATACTATGTATATGTATATGTATATGTATATGTGTGTGTGTGTGTGTGTGTGTGTGTGTGTGTATATATATATATATATATATATATACATACATACATACTAGCTGTGCCCGGCCACGCGTTGCTGTGGCAAAGTGGTGGTGGTATTGGTTAAAAATTGTTGTGTAATTTTTATTTGACGTTATTTATATTTTTTAATTAATTTAATTGTAAGTTATCTTTTTATTTATTATATTTTATTATTTTCTTGTATAATTTTTAGTTATTTTTTGTTATTATGGTATTTTATTGTATTAATTTTTTAGTGTTTTTAATTATTTTTTAGTTTTTTAATTATTTTTTATTGGGTTGCTAGGAGACCAAGTTGGAGGAGCTTAGCCTTCTAACTGGCAGCAATTGGATAAAAGCAATTATTCCTCTCTCTCTAATTAGGACTTTATTTTTCTTTTCTTTTTGTTGTATCAACCTAGAGCCGTGGATGATGGGTTGTGTCGTCAAATTTCGAGGTTGGGGGGCCTGTAGTTTTGTTGTTTTGTGGGTCGCCGCGAGATATATATATATATATATATATATATATATATATATATATATATATATATATAATATGACTTTTGTATGGAACTTATGCTTAGAGGTGAATTCTGAAGTGTTGGGATTCATCATGACTCTTCCAGTGTCCACTTAGGGATTGATCCATATCAACAAACTAGCTTTAGCAGTTTCCATATCTATCAGAAACAAGTCTTTACCTTTAGAGCAAGTGGTTCTTAATTTCTCATTAAATACCAAACTGTGGGGTAGATGATGAGAATAGATTATATGTAACATCATTTTCCATTTATGAGCATGCAGATGATATGCAACATCATTTTTAATTTATAAGCATGCCTGTATGAACTCGCTATCAGATCTCAGCATCATAGCTGAGTATATGATAAGCTTTCATATATCCTATCTTACTTTTTGGTAGCATGTTTTTCCTCCCTGAAGGTCAGTTTTTCAAGTCGTGGTCTGGTGATGACAGCAACAAGAATAATACTGGCACTTTCTGGGATTCTGTTTTGATTGTATCTTAAATGGCAGAGATTTTGTGTCATAAAACTTTATCATGGCACTTTGGCTGTTTGTCTAAATAGTGAGTGTTCTAAGGACATGCAGTTTCCAGTGTGTTTGATGTACTCTGAGAAAACACGATGTGTACAAAGTAGGATGTTAACATAGGAATGTTCCAGCAAACAACAGGGGGAAAAAGTAAAACATATCAATTACAGCCATGTTGTTGCTTATTTACCAAATAAAGGAGAAGGAGTGGATTTAGGGCTGTAAATGAGGTTATATAATGGGTTTGAGGATCCATAGGGATACCAAGGTGTTTGTTTATTAGGCTATTGTCTCCTCAACCCTGTTATAGGCTGCAAAACATGGTCTGTCTGCAGACATCACACTCAACTCCTGAAACAATTCCATCAGTGTTGCCTCCAAAAAAAATCCTGCAAATCTCTTGGGAAGACAGGCAGACAAATGTTAGCATGCTGAAAGAAGCAAAAATCACTAACATTGAAGCAATGCTCCTATGCCATCAACTCCGCTGGACTGAAGGCCACATTGTCCGAATACACAATCATTGTCTCCTAAAGCAGTTATTCTACTCCCAACTTAACAACAGGAAACGTAATGGTGGACAGGAAAAGAGATTGAAAGATGGGCTTAAAGCCAACCTTAAAAATTGTGGCATAGACTCTGAGAGAGAACTGGGAAGCCCTGGCCTTTGAGCACTCTAACTGGAGGTCAGCTGTGACCAGCAGTGCTGTGGAATTGGAATTTGAAGAAGGTGCATCAAGCCAACCCTGACCGGGACCACCTTCTACCTGAAAACTTATGCCCTCACCATGGAAGAACATGCGGGTCAAGAATAGGGCTCCTGTCCTGTTTTGTCTTGCAAGAACAGCCTTAAGACACTGTGGTAAGTTAATGTTTTACTTCAGCAAAACATAAAGTACAGCACACTCAGTGGAAAAGAAAGCAAGGAAGTTTTAGGGCAAATGCAGTTCTTAGTATCTGATACAGTCCCAAATCAAATAGCAGTCTTACTTCAGACAAAGAAACAGAGATAAATCCAGATGCAGACTCGGAGCAGACACAAGGAGAGTGAAGGCATTAGACTCAGTTTATTACCAGCAAGAGCTGGCTGCACCTGCTTCTGCTTTATAGCCCTGAGTCACCTCATAGCTGCTAGGGCAGTTCCCAACTACTCTGCTGAATTTCTGGCAGCTATTCTAGCTGAACGACATCTCTGCTCTGTTTCCTTACAATCATAGAATCATAGAATAGTAGAGTTGGAAGAGACCTCATGGGCCATCCAGTCCAACCCCCTGCCAAGAAGCAGGAAATCGCATTCAAATCGCATCCTTTCGCCTCTCCTGAAAAGTGGGTACTTGCAAAATCTCCTCCTCAGATTCCAACTCACTCTCTGACTCATGAACACTTTCCTGCTCCCCTTCCTCTTATGAAGAAGAGGAATCCCTAACAGCTCCACAATCACCTACTTATCCACCAGCAAGACACTACACTTGGAAGGCCATCATACTCAGACAATGAGGGATTGCCTAAGTAAGTATATAATATTGAGAAAATGTATATTCCACACCAGGAATTATGAACTATGTGGTGCTACTGCCTAGTATGAAAAAGCCATAGTTGATTACCATGCATTGAATATAGACCAGATTCCAAGTGAGGGTCTCCTCTATGGCTCTCCAGATCTTGGTGGCTTCCCTTCTCAACGACTAACTCAACCTCCCAAATGAGATATTGTTCTCTACAGACGGGGAGTCATTTTTGCGACTTGCCCAATCACTCTTTTCTACTGTGAAGATATACATGGCTTTCATTTATCTCGGGAAACAGGCTGTGTCATAGTAAATGTAAAGGCAGTATTATATCCAGCAGGTGACATTCTGATATTGTCTGCTTCTGAAGAACATTGAATGATTTGAATGTTATCCCGATATACAGAACCCCGAGGAGAAACATTGCTGTGGCATAATGCATTTAAAATAGATGTTTTATAGAGCCGGCTGAATTATTCATTCCAGATAAATTATTGGGCAGATTTAGACCTTTCCATTCTGTTTGTGAATTGCTCATGAATTAGTCTCAAACCTCCTGGAGTATCTGCAGTGTTGATTGGTACTTATGAAAATTAGATTTTACCTGTGGGTCTGTTTTAGAAATAGTTGACGTTTTGTCACCGGTAGGCATTTCAACCAAGACTGAATTATTCTCCTCTTACTTCCTTCATTCATGCTGGATCCATGAAATGCTTGATGTTATAACAGCAGGAAGAAAGGACAGAAATGTAATAGAGTAGTAGTCGCAAAACAACAACAAATGGCATTTCATATGCTTTCCAAGGTTTTGAAAACAATGTTCCAAGGAAAATTGGAATTTTTCAAGACACATTAGGTCCTTATCAGGATGGACAAGCTCATCTGAGATAGCTATTCACTGTAGACACTCTCAATGTACAACTATTCACAAGGCCTGTCACTTTCTTTTGATATTAGAAACGTGTCTTAAATTATGGATATCTCCATCATAATCCATCCCTTTGCAACTCGGTTTGGAAACAGTCTTACCCAACACTTGAAAGTATTTTGTGCCTTCAAGTTCCCTTAATATTCCACGTGAATTGAAATCATGCAACCGCTCTCAGGCACTGGCTCCTAAATGCAGAAATTGTCAGCTTTAATATCGCGTTGACCTTTTTAATATTCTGTGTTTAGATGCTTCCGTATTTTGCAAAACGAGGAATCTGCTACAACATCAAAGATGCTTATGCGCATGAAAATAAGAACCTAAAAAGGGCTTAGAACATGCCGATTGTCAGTCGGAGTCTAAATGCATTTTTTTTGCTAATTATATTGTCTTCCTGTTGTTAATTAAACTATTCCTTACCATTTCCATTTTTGCTGACTTCAAAAATAAGTTCTTATGTTTGTGACTCATCCGTGCTCTCCCCGGGTGGGATTCGAACCTGGCAGCTTTCAGGTCAGCAACCCAGCCTTCAAGTCATGAGGCTTTTATCCCCTAGGCCACCGGAGGCTCCTTTTCATAATAATAGAGTAAAATAATACATGGACCCTGAAGAAGGAGACAGAAGGCCCAATCCTTGCAGCCTAGAAGCAAGCCATCAGAACAAATGCGATTAAGGCCAAGATCGAAAAATCAGCTGATGACCCAAAATGCAGACTCTGCAAGGAAACCGACAAACGATTGATCATCTCCTCAGCTGCTGTAAGAAAATTGCACAGACAGACTACAAACAGAGGCACAACTATGTGGCCCAAATGATCCATTGGAACTTATGCCTCAAGTACCACCTCCCAGCAGCAAAGAACTGGTGGGATCACAAACCTGCAAAAGTATTGGGAAATGAGCACGCAAAGATACTGTGGGACTTCCGAATCCAGACTGACAAAGTTCTGGAACACAACACACCAGACATCACAGTTGTGGAAAAGAAAAAGGTTTGGATCATTGATGTCGCCATCCCAGGTGACAGTCGCATTGACGAAAAACAACAGGAAAAACTCAGCCGCTATCAGGACCTCAAGATTGAACTTCAAAGACTCTGGCAGAAACCAGTGCAGGTGGTCCCGGTGGTGATGGGCACATTGGGTGCCGTGCCAAAAGATCTCAGCCGGCATTTGGAAACAATAGACAAAATCATGATCTGCCAACTGCAAAAGGCCACCCGACTGGGATCTGCAGGCATCATCCGAAATACATCACGCAGTCCTAGACACTTGGGAAGTGTTCGACTTGTGATTTTGTGAAACGAAATCCAGCATATCTATCTTGTTTGCTGTGTCATACTAAAATAATAATAATAAATAGAGTAAAATAATAAATGCAAGAATAATAATAAGATCAGAGTGAAATAATAAATGTATTATTAATAATAATAAATAGAGTAAAATTAATGTAATATTAGCAACAATAATAACGAAAAATAATAAATGCGATAATACCAATAATAATAGAGAAAAATAATAAATGTACCATATATTCTCGAGTATAAGCTGACCCAAATATAAGCCAACCAGGACCCTCACCCGAGTATAAGCCGAGGGGAGCTTTTTCAGTCTTAAAAAAAGGGCTGAAAAACTAGGCATTACAGTAAGTCTGGGATGTTGCATTCAAGAACTTTGGTACAATGTTGAGGGTCCCTGCTCCTCTTCTAATAAAGTGCTTTTGTTACTAGCAAAAAAACTTTTCCGCCAGTGACTTACGCCTCTTGCATGCATTTGTATTCAACAGATGACTTGCATATTTACACTGAAAAAGCCCGCTTCCTTTTCTGCAGTAAATAAACACGACTTTCTCATTTCCAGTGGGCCAGACCCCACAGTTCCTGCATTATCGGATAAGCATATTCATTTGCCGCGTCTGACGTCAGCTGGTTGCTCTTCACATCTCTGTAGCCTAGCCCGAGTGTTTATCTGGCTTATAAACCGTCTCCATCAAAAAGTTGTAGATTTTCGTATAATTCAATAATGACAGATTCTGCCCCCACCCCGCAAATGGAAAATCTATGTGACAAAAAAACTTTTAAGATTATAATACTTCCAGATTAACCGTGATCTGCTCATTCAAGACTTTCTCTCTGCTATATTGCCAGAAGAGTTACTTGAGGATTTATGGCTTTGGTAGTAAGGCTTAATATTTATCTGAGGGGCTGGATTAAAAGGGGTGGTAGTAGCTTGGAATAAAATGGAATTAACTTGTAGACAGGCGCCTTGATCAAGCTAAGGAGATCTATGCAAGTTAGCAGAGTTCTGGCTGAGTATTACTGTCTGGATAAGGAACCGGAGACACAACTCTGTCTGTTGCGCATCAACATTTGCATCCAAGTTGTAGACCTTTGTGCACTACATGGGGCTTACTTTTGGGAAACATGCAAATGATCAGGATGCTACATAATATATACATGGCAACCACTTATTTCTTTTATATGCCTCACCTTTGAAGGCTACTCTTTTGAAAGGCAGGAAACAACAACATACTTTGAATGAAAAGTAATGCCTCCACCTTCATAACTCATCAACAGATGGCAGTTCTGGTCTGCGGCAGGTACTGGCTTGTTCAGTAGACTCTCCTCTACAGTTCCATTTGGTGGGAAGCCTTAGCATTGAACGGTTGTGTTGTTAAAGTGCGAAGTAAGGAACCCTGCACAGATGGTCAATGCAACTTAAGCAACGTGCAGTCATTGAATTCTTGACAGCAGAAGGTGTCACCCCAAAGGAGATTCATCAGAAACTCCATCTGTTCCCGATAATGAAAGAAGATCTGTGGGGACATCATTATGCTTCTTGTGATGTCTCAGGTACCTTTGGGCCCTGATCCAGCAGCCATTGCGGATCAAAATGAAGAGAATTTGGGTTTTTTCCCACCTCAGCAAGATTCAATCCCTTTCCAGATGTCTCCTGTTGACATTGCAGAGCCAGAGCCAATTAGGAATGCCCTTGAAATGTTGCCGGCTCTTCCCGGATCTCCGGAGAGTTTAGAATTTGATAGAAGGGCTACTTTCCAAACAGAGCGCTCTCAAAGACAAAGTTTAAGGAGAAGTGTGAGATTAGCGGAGTGAGGAGATTGTGGCTAAGCCAGTTCTCCTGGGAAGAATTGGGGAGGCAGGCATCTGGGCCTTGTTGTTAGCAGCTCGTTCTCTTGGGAACATTTGGGGAGTCATGCACCTGCTTTGGGGGAGCTTTTGGACTTTGATAAAAGTTCTGCGCAGAGAATCTCTGTTGTGGTGTCAACTGAAATTCTGACTGAAGAATACATCGTCTCTTGATCCTGAGCTTCTAAGCGGCCCGTTGGCGCGCTTACTCTCGAGTAGACCGGGCGTAGCGGCTCATCCCTTGCCAAGTTTGGACTGCGCTTCAGATCCACCACGAACAGCCTTGCCTTGCCTTGAAACCTTGTTCTGGACTATTATTTCAAGTACTTTCCTAAGGAACTTTGCTCCTTTCCCCACTCAAACTTCCAATAAGTTTGAGTGTGTTTCGGTTATTGGATTTTGGACTTTGGACTCTAATATTGGACATAAAACTTTCATTCTTTGGACTAATTCTGATCTTTTCTAAAAGGTCAACTGTTTGACTATCTATTCTGCTTATTTTTGTTTGAAACTTTTATTGCTTAAATAAAGATATTAGATTGTTTATTGGCCTCCGTGTTGGTTCCCAGTGTTCGCGCTGCCTAGGAGTGTTACACTTCTGATGTGAGACGCTGGTTGCGGAAACAGAGTGTCGACTTCTTCCATGACGGCTTCAGAAAACTTGTTCAGCGTCGGCAGAAATGTATCCAATTGTCTGGTGATGATGCGGAAAAGTGAATAGTGGTAGTTAAAGAGCACATTGTAAGGATTATTTCTGCATTTGATTTATTAAAATAGTTCCGTCCAAACCCAAGTAACGAAGGCGGAGGCATTACTTTTCATTCAACCCTCGTAAGATATCTAAAACACCCAAAACTATAACAAATAACAAAAGGCAAAGTGAGTGGCAGAAATTAACACCAGGCTGGAGTCATGAAAATCTTAATAGAAACTCAAAGCAGAAAGAGATAATAATGTAAAAGTTTCAATAACTGGTCCTCATCACACATAACAATTTAAGTATCCTCAGACATTTATTTATTTATTTACAGTATTTATATTCCACCTTTCTCACCCCAAAGGGGACTCAGGGCAGATCACATTGCACACATATAAGGCAAATATTCAATGCCATAATATAGAACAGAGACAGAGGCACGGGCTGGCCTCGAACTCATGACCTCTTGGTCAGAGTGATTTGTTGCAGCTGGCTGCTAACCAGCCTGCACCACAGCCCAGCCTTAGGCCAGCCAGTTAAGGGACAAATGGGCACATAGCTCATTGCACAATGTTTCTCCACTTTCGACAGAAGCTCTGCCTTCAACTGACATGGAAGCATCCTAGGACACTATTTTGTTGACACAGGGAGGCTCTTGTGTTATGTTGTCTCCAATGGAGCTAGCACAGTTCAACCCCGGTAGGACAACACTTTCCACTGTTAGGGATCCCTCTTCTTCAGAAGAGGAAGGGGAGCAAGAAAGTGTTCATGAGTCAGAGGGTGAGTTGGAATCTGAGGAGGAGATTTTGCAAGTACCCACATTTCAGGAAAGGTGAAAGGAAACAGAGCAGAGACGTCATTCAGCTAGAATAGCTGCCAGAAATGCAGCTGAGCAATTGGGAACCATCCTAGCAGCTGTGAGGGGACTCAGGGCTATAAATCAGAAGCAAATGCAGTCAGCTTTTGCTGCTAACAAATTGACTCTAATGCCTAAGTCTTTGCTCCCCTTGTGCCTGCTTCGAGTCTGCATCTGGGTAACTGCTCCTAAGGATTTATTGTTGTTTCTTTGCCTGAAGTAAGACTGCTACTTGATTTGGGAATTCATCAGACTTAAGAACTGTGTTTGCCCTAAGACTTCCTTGCTACCATTTGCATTATACCACTGAGTGTGCTGTTCTTTATGTTTTGCTGAAGTAAAACAGTTTTCATGTACTTATCACATTGTTTTAAGGCTGTTCTTGAAAGACAAAACAGGACATCCACATATGATGGGGAAAGCTTCATCATGCCAAAGAAGAGTTCCCTGTGTGATAAAGTCTTAAGCCAAGCAATCTTGAACACTCTTATGCTATCTCCTAACTTCCAAGTGTGAGCATCCAGACATCACTGGACTCCATTTCTGATAATTCCTTGCAATTGGCTGTCTAGCTATGAATGAGGAGACCTGCAATTTGACATCTGGGGAGGGAATAGTACTATATGTATAGGGCTCGGGCTGTGGCGCAGGCTGGAGAGCAGCTGCAATGAATCACTGCAATGAATCACTCTGAGCAGGAGGTCATGAGTTCAAGGCCTGCTCGGAGCCTATGTTTGTCTTGTCTTTGTTCTATGTTAAAAGGCATTGAATGTTTGCCTGTATGTGTAATGTGATCTGCCCTGAGTCCCCTTCGGGGTGAGAAAGAAGGGCGGAATATAAATGCTGTAAATAAATAATAATAAAATAAATATGTTCCCTATTTTTGCTATACACAATCCTCTTGCTTATGTAAGGAGATTTCAAAGGATCACCTTTCATAAACGACTTAAATTATCTCAGGACTTTTCCATTTTGAACAGACTGATATCTCCAACCTAGTAGGTGCCTCCAACCTAGTTTAGATATTATTTTCAATGATTTCTCCAGAACTAGCTAGTGTATATCACGCGACAGTGAATTATAAACTGTGTGAATAACATATTCTTTTGTATAGACTTCCTGAGCCATCAGCGGAATAAAGCAAACTGCTGCAAGTCTTGCTCCTTAGCCATTTGCTGTGCAAGGCTGGATACCATCCACATGACATTTTCCTTTTCTCTCCTTGACATATTGCATTTCTGACATCAATCATATATAGTGATATTTGATCCCTCTTGGTTTTCTCTTGGTTTGCTTTAGGCTGCTTTAGTATTCAATCTTCATGGGGTTTTCTTTGAATCCTTCTTCTGTCTTTCCGCCATAGTCCTTCTCTTTAATTAAGCTCTTGAGCCTTGTGCATTTGGACCATCTTTATTAAAAATAATAATTTGACTTTTTGGGAAGAGTCTCTCCACGTCTACTTGGTTCTTTCTGACAGGTCCCAACAGGAGCCAATTGTATTTGGCCAGAATGGAAATGAATATTAATGGTGAGATTAGATCCTGTATTTCAAAATGGCAGACATCCATTCTGTTTTCGTTCTTTTTTCGGGAAGGTTCTCCCCGAAAAGGAAACTAAACTCTAGATCCCAAATTATAAATCCAAAAACCAAAATCTCCTTGAATCTTCCTGAAAACAGAATGGGGTGGCATTCATTTGGAATGAAAACAGAATGGAAAAAGAATGCATTTCTGCTATTTCACACACCCCTAATATATCAGTGAAGTTTAGCATCCAGAAGTTATTATTAAAAAAATGGTTGGGAACACCACTTATAAAATCAACCAATTTTCACCAAGGAATTAGCCAACTTTCATCAAAAATAAAATCAAGAAGAATAATAGCAACAGTATTGGAGATATTTAATGTGTTAGATCAGAGAGCTCGGGTTCAAGTGCCTGTGTGATAATAACATTATGAGGCAATTTGGGATGGAAGATTTCTTTAAATATGGCTGCTAGCATATTGGGAAAACTGAGGCATTAAACAAATAGCAGTCTTTGCTGGAATAATCCAGATCAGCAACACAATATATCTTGAAGTGGGAAGTCTAAATCTGAATTTAGCCTCTCCCTTGACTGTTTATTTTTTGCAGAATTTTTGCATACAAGGGACTTTATTGCACAGCAAGGATTGAAGCTGTCAGTGTTGTGACACAGCTGGAACCTCAGATTGACTCTGATGGGTATGATGGGATTCAGGTTCACAATCAGGTTCAAAATGTCCCTGTTTTAGAAGATGAGGAACAGGGAGTGCAAGTTCATTTTCCCACAGCAAAGAATGATGTTGATGGTACTGAAACTAGCCAGGTGCAAATGGACTTGGAAAAGGAGGACAGTTCTCAGTCTGATAATGAGGATAAGCAAACTAATGAGTAGGCTGACCTTGACGAAACAGGTTCCTTAGATCGAGCTGACTGTTTGGAATTCAGGGTTCGGAGGAGTGTGAGAATTGCAAACAAGAGGGAGGTTAGAGGCCAGATAAATGCTTTCATGCTTTGCAAAGGGTATTAAAGCAATGTGTTTGGAGACAAACCTTTGTCAAAGCAACTTTCATTCAACCAAGAAGCAAGCTCTCGTTTTCCTAGATTATCTTGCAGCTTTTGTGTTCATGTTCTTGGGACTTTGTCATGCTTTAATGGGACTTTGTTTATTTCTCATGATTTCTTGAGTTATTCTCTAAGGCTTTATTTTGTAACAATCTTTTGGAACTTTATTTTTACTTTTAAAGAACTTTTTATCTTCTATTTTCTAATAAACTAAAAAAGACTTCAACTTGTATGCAGTTTGGTGTATACAGCAAGGTGAAGCTAACCGGAGGTGTGTCAGACTGTATTCTTCCCATGATTATTTTGTTCCTTGCTAAATAAATCACAATCTCACAATCAACTTATTATCTCTGAAATACTGGTCCACTGAACGGGCCTCATGGGAAGTGGGGATATGAACCGTGATCTCATCATGTTAATTCCACGTTCTGAATGACAACACTGCTTCCCAATTGTTTGCTTGGAAAGCCTTTGCCACAGAGCTAAGGTATTCTGCACCTTTCCAAAAGCTCCCTTGAAAACTACCTTCAATATTTGCCCCCAATTTCCATTTGCTTGAAATTTTTAGACTTTGCCTATATTGGAGACAAAGGACAATATCCAATTATTCATTCCAACTTCTTTAAACCCACAAAATCAATGGGTGCTAATTTAACAAATGTGAGTTTCTCCTACTTGGGATGAACAGGCGAAGTTATCCATGTATAGTAACCAAAAGAAGCTGATGTATGAAGGTCTCTACAAGACATTCCTTTGCGCTGCAGAAGTATACCACTAATGGATAATTATATATCGGCAGAACTTGAACCCAAGCATCGAGAAAGCTCCATGACACACTTTTGATTCTGAAATACCTTATGCCTGGATGGTTCCGTGCAAGCTATGTCATAAAACTGATGTAATTTATTTATTTTTAAATTGTTAGCAATGCTTAATTGTCGATACTCCCTTCTTTCTTCTTTGTTCGGCATCTGGCACATCTCATTTAGATGTGCAATAAATGCCAGGGAGTGGAGATTTATCTCGGATTTCTTTGGGAGTTTTGTTGATGTAAACAGAATTTATGGAGAAAGGGTGCTTTTCCTCCAGGCTTTACTCAGCTGCCACATGTAACTTCGCCCGTGGTGTAACTAGGAAGACAAAGAGCCATTGCTCAAGACACTGTCCTCCTACATTTCTTTTGCTGTTCAAAGGATATAAGAACAATACGCTTAAGCTCAGAAAGATTGTTCAGGAAACTGAGGAAAAGCCTCATGATCATAACAGAGCGGCTTGCAAAGAGGCAATTATTCAATGCCTTAAAAACTTATAATACAGACATTAAAATTAAATTAGATTAAAAAGGCATATTAAAAACATTACATTGCATATCAAACCCTGATATGACTATCAAGCCCTGATTATTGGTACTTGATACCTAATGGATTATATTGATTGGATTTGTAACTGTGTCCATTTTAATTGTTTTGGTTTCTATCTGATGATGTTCTTTTATTCTGCTTACCATGGTTAATTTGTTGTGTGATGTTTTTGACAATTGAGTATTTTTGTACACTTGTTGGAAACCGCCCTGAGCCCTCTCGAGGAAATGGAGTGGTATATAAATAAATTATTATTATTATTATTATTATTATTATTATTATTATTATTATTATAAAAGTGGGTGCTAAAAATAAAATCATACAAAAGCTGTCTGGCACAACCTGGGGATTGCAACTAGATACAGTGAAGACATCTGTCCTTGCGCTTTGCCACTCTGATGCTACATACACATGCCCAGACTGGAATACATCTCACCACGTTAAAACAGTGGATGTGGCTCTTAATGAGACATGTCGCATTATCACAGGATGTCTACGCCCAACACCGCTGGAGAAATTATACTATTTAGCTAGTATTGCACCACCTAATATCCACTGGGAAGTAGCAGCCAGAAATAAAAGGACCAAGGCAGTGACATCTCCAGTCCATCCTTTATTCAGATATCAGCCAGCATGCCAACAACTTAAATCAAGAAACAGCTTCCTAAGATCTATAGAGATACTTGTAGGAACACCTCAGCAAGCAAGAGTCCAAAAGTGACAGGCTAAAACCCGGAACCTCAATCAGTGGCTGATATTGGATCAAAAACTCCCTCCTGGGCATGCAGAGGATGGGGCGACTTGGAAGGCACTGAACAGACTGCGCTCTGGCACCATGAGATGAAGAATTAACCTTAAGAAATGGGGGTACAAAGTGGAGTCCATGACATGCGAGTGTGGAGAAGAGCAAACCACAGACCACTTATCACAATGCAGTTTGAGCCCTGCCACATACACAACGGAGGACCTTTTCATAGCAACACCAGAGGCACTCCAAGTGGCCAGATTCTGGTCAAAGGACATTTAGGATAATGCTATGGTTTTAACTTTGTTTGTGGTTTTTAATACATTATAGCTGTAGTCTCAATTTGCTTCTGACATGATCTATATATATAAAAGGGTAATGAAACTTCGGCCTAGGACAAAACAACAAAACTTCACATCCCAGAAACACTAAACTTGGCAGCACAACCCTTCATCCATGCCACTACATTCATACAACAAAAAGAAAAGAAAAATAAAGTCTTAATTAGAGGGAGAGGAATAATTGTTTTTATCCAGTTGCTGCCAGTTAGAAGGCTAAGCTCTGCCCACTTGGTCTCCTAGCAACCCACTCAGCCCAGGGGACAGGCAGAGTTAGGCCTCACTTAGGCCTCTTCCACACTGCCTATCAAATACAGATTATCTGATTTTAACTGGATGATATGGCAGTGTAGACTCAAGGCCCATCCACACAGCTATATAACCCATTTATAATGGACTTAATGTCAGGGGAAAACCTTTACCCTTTACCTTAACTACCACCAATTCCTCAATACTTTATTTCCCATACCACCATACTTAGCCACAGCAACGCGTGGCCGGGCACAGCTAGTAAATAAATAAAACAAATGCCTCCATTAGTCTTGGATGAAGTTGGAATATTTGGACCCTAAAAGTATGAGCTTACTTCTTCCAAGGGCTTCACCAATTATGGCTAAAAATAAGGGCTGATGGTGTAATCCAAACACCCCGAGGGTCAAATATTGTTCATGCTTTGCGTGGATTTTGTTAGAAGGCACGTGTTATGGCTTGCTGATACTGTGATGGCTTGGATCTGATCCGTGCCAAAATGTAAGCTTCTTGTAAGCCAGTTTGGATACAGTTTCCCAGTTTGGTGGGAAAAAATATCTCCGCCACTTGCACTTGGAAATGTTAGTACTAGAGCCAACACATTAGCATTTAATGATTAAAGCAAATTAATTTAATGTTAAGTGGTTTGGCGAGGTGTTTAATAAAACTATTTCATTCCTTTGCCCATTTGTTAATTTGTTTAATTAAAACCATTTTGAATTACTAAAAATGGCCGGTAATATATTAAAAGAATAAGAAAGGTGAGTCATTGCTTAAAAATAATGTAGCTGGCGCTTAATGATTAAAATAACTAATCTCGAAATGGTTGACGGAAATGTAAAGATTTAAGGGTAACAACTTGATTTTAATAAATTATTCCCACCACGTGGGCTGAAAAATAGATGGCAATCCTCTCCACTCGCTTCTATGACAGAGGTGTCTTGAGTGGTTGTTCCCAATACAAACATCCCTTGAAATACAGTAGAATCTCACTTTTCCAACACTCGCTTATCCAACGTTCTGGATTATCCAACGCATTTTTGTAGTCAATGTTTTCAATAAATCGTGATATTTTGGTGCTAAATTCGTAACTACAGTAATTATTACTGCATAACATTACTGCGTATTGAACTACTTTTTCTGTCAAATTTGTTGTATAACATGATGTTTTGGTGCTTAATTTGTAATTTCATAACCTAATTTGATGTTTAATAGGCTTCTCCTTAATCTCTCCTTATTAGCCAACATATTCGCTTATCCAACATTCTGCCGGCCCGTTTATGTTGGATAAATGAGACTCTACTGTACAAATAAAATCCTCAGAGTAGCATTTTAGATTAAAGATGGGAAGTAATTACATTTCCATCTTAACATTGTTAGGATTTTTTTTTGTGTGTTAGGAGGGAAAACTACCCAAAAACAGCAGAACAGCCAAAGTATGAAAAATACCTATGGTTGAGCATTCAGCTCACAGCAAGCAGAGCATCAAGTGCCATGTGGTTGTAAAAAAAAAAAATTAGAGCTCAGGAGGCAAAGATCCAGAGTTCAATTTTTAAAATCATCAAATATTCATTTACAAAAATAATTACATTTCTTAATAGTAAAGAACTGGGTCCTTGCTACTCTAAAAGATAAAGGTTTTCCCCTAACATTAAGCCTAATTGTGTCTGACTCAACTCCATTTCTAAGCCCAAGAGCCAGCATTGTCTGTAGACACCTTGAATACCAAAAGATCTGACCGAAAGATCAGTGGTTCGAATCCGGGGAGTGGGGTGAGCTCCTGCTGTTAGCCCCAGCTTCTGCCAACCTAGCAGTTCAAAAACATGCAAATGTGAGTAGATCAATAGGTACTGCTCCGGCGGGAATGTAACAATGCTCCATGCAGTCATGACCTAGGAGGTGAACATGAACTAGAGTTGGACACGACTAGAGTTAATGTCAGGGGAAAACATTTATCTTTACCCTATTATAAACTAACCAACTCTTCCTCATTGAGGACTGGAGACTTGGGCAGTGTGGGGTTGAACTCCAACAGCCATAACTATGTTGAGGCTTTCCTTAGTGACCACTTACTTTGCAGAAAAAAAAAACTCATACACATTGAATATTCCGTATCAATTTAACTAAGATCACATCCAGTTTGACCCTTATAAACTGATGATGAGAAGAAAGGGGAAATTCTTCATGTCCATTTGCAACAGAAATAATTATTTTGGCAAATTGCTCTATACTTTGGGTAGTTGTATGTCTTTCTGGCTGTGTGGCCATGTTCCAGAAGCATTCTCTCCTGATGTTTCGCCCACATCTATGGCAGGCATCCATAGATGTGGGCGAAACGTCAGGAAAGAATGCTTCTGGAACATGGCCACACAGCCCGAAAGACATACAACAACCCTGTGATCCCGGTCATGAAAGCCTTCAACATCACATTGCTCTATACTTTTATTATTAGTTTATTATCCAGACACAACATATATGTTCATTGCGTTATTCCAGAGTTGAGTTGCACCTCCTGGTTCTACCACGACTTCCTTTTTTTGCACTCTGAATAATGTATTATTTGCATGGATGACAATGTTAAGATCATCTCTTGGAGTGTAGCGTGGCATTTATGCTTACTGTGTGGTTAATTTCATAATGTGCTTATTCAATGTATTCGCTCGAGATGCGTTCTGCCAATGAGAAAAGCTCTTATCTAAGCATTTGCAACTCCACTTACTAGCTAATTAACCAAGCATCATAAAGTAAATTTGCAACATTATCATATGGAATGAGCAAAAGTCCCTCCGATTCTGCAATATTTTTTCATGTTCATCTTATCCTACCATATGCTGTTTCTTGCTTCTGTACTCATGCGTCCCCTCCAGGAGCAGGGATTGTTGGAAACTCCAGTAGGAAGTTGATGCTGATATTAATATTAATATGAAACTGTGCTGAACGTGCCAATCTGTATATTTATAAGTGTCTTTTTATGAATGTCCAATGTAATTAATTTTAATTGAATTGCACGTATTATATCTATATAAGGCTTTTGGCATCACGGCGACTCACAAAACAACAAAACCCCAAACCCCACAAACTCAAAAATTGCCAACACAATCAATCATCCCCGCCTCAAGTAAGATACAGCACAATTACACTAAAAACACAATCGCAACAGCAACAACTACAACAGGCGACCAGGTACTCTTCACCCACTCTCAACATTCCTAACACCTTAAGCTTCTGAGAGGAAAAACAAAAGGTATTCGGGCTGTTACGAATGCTGGGAGTTGAAGTCCAAACCACCTGCAGGAAAGGCCCAAGTTGGCCCATGCCTGGCCCCTTTTTGATTAATGCTATGACTCCAACCACTCCACAAAACGGCCAGACTTTCACGCTGCAAGGCTATTCACTCCTATTCCACTTGGCCAACAAATAATTCCCATAAGCCACAGCAACGCGTGGCCGGGCAAAGCTAGTCTATATATATAAAAGAGTGATGGCATCAGGGCAGCGGACAAAACAACAAAACTACAGGCCCCCCAACCTTGAAATTTGACAACACAACCCATCATTCACAGCTCTAGGTTGATACAACAAAAAGAAAAGAAAAATAAAGTCCTAATTACAGGGAGAGGAATAATAGTTTTTATCCAATTGTTGCCAGTTAGAAGGCTACGCTCTGCCCACTTGGTCTCCTAGCAACCTACACAGCCCAGGGGACAGGCACAGTTAGGCCTCACTTAGGCCTCTTCCACAGATTATCAGATTTTAACTGGATTATATGGCAGTGTAAACTCAAGGCCCTTCCACAGAGCTATATAACCCATTTAGAATCTTATATTATCTGCTTTGAACTGGGTTATCTTGACTCCACACTGCCATATAATCCACTTCAATATGCATACTAAACATAAAGACAACCATACAACAGACATTCAATACCACCACTACCTCAACAATTTCTCACCAACACCACCAGACAACGCCACAGCAACGCGTGGCCGGGAACAGCTAGTTATATTTATATATGTGTTTTTATTGTAAGCCGCCCTGAGTCCCCGTTTGGGTGAGAAGGGCGGGATACAAATGCTGTAATAATAATAATAATAATAATAATAATAATAATAATAATAATAATAATACCAGGTAGAAGTATCCTACACGCGAGGAACTGGAGACCGGAAGAAATTCCAGACGCAGACCAATGGTTAGTTAAAGTAATGGAAATAAAAAATATGGATAGATTGACATACTTAATAACAAAACAACAAGGACTACCGAAGAAAAGCACAAACTGGCAACCCTTCCAAGACTATATTAGGAAAGAGAAGAAAACTAGAATAATATAAAGACAGGTCATCAATAAATATGCAGGCACTGAAGGCTTTGTTAGTAATGTATAAGGAAGCAGTTTTGTAACAAATAACAATAAACTAATGGGATGGCAAGGATAAGGACAGGAAGTCAACTAAAGATTTTTTTTCTTTTTTTAATCTGAAATTTTTATTTTTTATTTTTTTCTCTTTTTTAATCCTCTTTTTCCCCCTCCTTCTTTTTTCTTCCTACTTTCCTATCTAACTTTATTGTTTCCCCACTTTCAATGTAAATCTTGAAATTTATAAATAAAATTTTTAAAAGTATCATATGGCTTTGGCCCATGTAGGTGCACCTTCAATGTGTGTTTCTGTTTCAAGAGTAACACTATGTAACAACACTTGAAACATTTCTGTTCCTGGTTTGAAAGTGTTATTTCCTGTTTAATAATGCAGCAATTAATAATAATAATAATAATAATAATAATAATAATAATAATAATAATAACTTTATTCTTGTATCCCGCCTCCATCTCCCCAAAAGGACTCAGGGACGAGCCTAAAAACAACAACATAGTGTTACATACAACAGCAATTAAAACAGTAATTTAAAACCATATAACAAAGGTATAAACAACATAACAGTTACCTTAAAAGCCTGAGCGTCGATTGCTACATACAAAAAGTAATTGTTACACTCCAGAAACTTTGTTTTCGTGGCTGCCACAAACTATGTCAAAGTGGTTGAGACTCTATGAGATCTTCACTGAAGAACTACAGCAAAATGTGCTAAACCAGTGCTTCTCAACCTTCCTAATGTTGCGACCCCTTAATGCATTTCCTCATGTTGTGGTGACCCCCAACCATAAAATTATTTTCGTTGGGACTACATAACTGTAATTTTGTGACTGTTATCAATCGTAATGTAAATATCTGATATGCAGGATGTGTTTTCATTCACTGGACCAAATTTGACACAAATACCCAATATGCCCAAGTTTGAATACTGGTGGGGTTGGGCAGGGGATTGATTTTGTCATTTGGGAGTTGTAGTTGCTGGGATTTATAGTTCACCTACAATCAAAGAGCATTCTGAACTCCACCAACGATAGAATTGAACCAAACTTGGCACACAGAACTCCCATGGGCAACAGAAAATACTGGAAGGGTTTGGTGGGCATTGACCTTGAGTTTGGGAGTTGTAGTTCACCTACATCCAGAGAGCACTGTGGACTCAAACCATGATGGATCTGGACCAAAATTGGCATGAATATTCAATATGCCCAATTTGAATACTGGTGGAGTTTGGGGAAAATAGACCTTGGCATTTGGGAGTTGTAGTTGCTGGGATTTATAGTTCATCTACAATTAAAGAGCCCCTTGAACCCCACTAATGATATATGATTCGTCCCCCAGAGTTTTGATTTGCATTGTCCCATAGTTGTAGGAAATAGCACCCTGATAGTTAGTTATTAACAGAGGTTTGCAACCAGCCTGCAAGCCTTTGCTGCTTTCAGCTTGCAAAAGTATCCTTTTGTTCTTGAGACCGCCCCTTTTCCTGGGGATGAAATCTCAATTTTGAGAAGCCCTTTCTGCCTTTTCATTGAAAAGAAAAGAACTCAGATGTGCTTGTGTGGTCAAGCCAGGCCAGCTCAGACAAGCCATCATAAGTACTAACTTCTGCCTTTAAAACTGGTGCTGAGTGTAGATAAAGAAAGACCTGCTCTTTCTAAAAATAGTAACTCAGCACTGGGGCAGAAAGTATCCCAGGATTTTTCTGCCATTGGAAGAAGCTCTAACCACTTCGTCTCCAAACTAATTTTGAGTTCAGATAGGGAAAGACCAGCTCTTTCTAATATAGCAACTCAGGGTTAGGGTAAAGAGTATCCCAGGATCTCTTCACCTTTGGAGGAAGTTAACCCAGCAGCTAAAAGGAAAAACAAAAGGAACATCTGCATGATTTCATAAGCTGACTGTTTGTATTTGTAACCTCAACAACTTGTGCCAAGCCTGTTAAGAACTTTCAGAAAATAAAACCTTTGTTTGATGTTCGTTTTGGAGTGGCCTTAATTTCTGGGACTCTTGAGTTTCAAAGTAAGGCCCTCGCAGTTCACCCGGCAAAGAAAGAAGCACATGTTAATTTACTACAGGTGTCCGGGTGTGACGGCACAATATAATTGTGCCAAACTCCCCACACAGAACCCCAATGACCAACAGAAAATATTGGAGGGATTTGGGTTCCTAAAACTATCAGAAATATGTGTTTTCTGATGGTCTTTGGCGACCCCTCTGAATCCCCCCCAGAGGTCCCGACCCCCAGGTTGAGAAATGCTGCGCTAAAGTATGTTCCACAAAAATAATTTTTGTTGCAGTTTAATAAACTTTTCCAATGTTTTCAGGATAGAAACAATTAGGAAATGATATTGATAACACAGGAACAAAAGTTGCATAGTGTAATGTGCTTGGTATTTGATTGGCACCCTTTCTCAAATATGTCATTTCAATATCTTGGTTTAAATATGCCAATATTTTGGGAGTGTGGGCGGGGGAATGTGTTATGATTACCCAGGTTCAGTTCCAAATGCTTTCGAGCCCAACTGGAATAGCCAGCCTTTCAAATTATACATTCATCCCGCCTTCCTGCAAAACCATAATTACAAAATGACAGATATTATGCAAGTGTCCAAAGGATGCACGCACTCAAGGAATATTTATCAAAAAAATAATTGCAAGTAAATTCTTTCATTAAAATAAATTGGATTAATTAGCAGAGAAGGATAATTCTTTCGCAAAGTACTTTTGCATACACTTCATTTTTGGAACTTTTAATGGTTTGGCATAGTTAAAAATTTAACTGCCACTCTTGAGAGGCGAGGTGAGGGAGCATCCTTGTTAAGTTGGCCTTATTGTGAGATCAAGAGCAAGTGATATCGCAATGCTGGCTCTAATGGGGAGCAGTTACTGTTTGAAATATCTACATTTTCATGCTTAGATAAGGAATAAAGTGGATTGCCATGAAAAGGATTTGTTGGGGCCCAGTTATCTTTGATGTGCAGTCTCTTGCAACAATAGAGCTCAATCTCTCCTCATCCGAGGGGTGGATGCGGGCAACCTGTTTATGTGCAACAGCTGTCACTACTAATTGAGAATTGAAGCTAGAGCTGAACTGGAAATGTTTTTACATTTCTGGAATATATATATATATATATATATATATATATATATATATATACACATACATATACATACACACATACACACACTAGCGACGTTGCCCGGGTTATTTGAAAAAGTCATTTTTAAAAATTGTACAAAATGCATATGTTTGTGGGTGAACTACAACTCACATCATGCCAGGTTAGCCCTAAAACACTCCATCCGTACTTAAAGTTTGTTATGTTGAGCAGGTTTGCTCTAGATGCACCATCGGTCGAGTTCAGTGTCCTCTCAGGCTATAGGGTGAACTACAACTCCCACTATAGTGTGTTTGGAGACAAACCTTTGTCAAAGCAACTTTCGTTCAACCAAGAAGCAAGCTCTCGTTTCCCTGGATTACCTTGAAGCTTCTGTGTTCAAGTTCTTGGGACTTTGTCATGCTCTCTTGGGACCTTGTTTACTCCTTGTGATTTCTGGATTTGTTCTCTATGACTTTGTTTTGTAACCATGTTTTGGAACTTTACTTTTGCGTTTAAAGAACCTTTTATCTTCTAGGACTTCAACCTGTGTGCAGTTTGGTGTATATAGCAAGGTGAAGCTACCCTGAGGTGCGACACTGGTAAACTGGCTGGGATTTCTGGGTGTTGTAGGTCAAAAACATCTGGGGACCCCAGGTTGAGAACCACTGGTGTATGTGGACACCCCAGTCACGCACATACATACATATTTTCACTTTTATTATACTAGAATGTCCTCCACTAGAAATAAAAAGCCATATTTCAAAATTTGCAAAAAAGACTTCTTCAACATTTGACATGTGTGTGTGTATATATATATTTAAGCAGCATTACATTCATATGCGAAATAAATAAGCTACAATTTGGGGTTCCTCAAACAAGGTGTCTCCAATGAGAAAGCAAAATGAAAGAAATCAAGCAAAAAGGCAAATAATTTTTGGTCTTCTTAAACATGATATGGATTAAGGTGTCTAGGGCTGTGGCTATATGTACAGTAGAGTCTCACTTATCCAAGCTAAACGGGCCGGCAGAAGCTTGGATAAGCGAATATCTTGGATAATAAGGAGGGATTAAGGAAAAGCCTACTAAACATCAAATTAGTTTATGATTTTACAAATTAAGCACCGAAACATCATGTTATACAACAAATTTGGCAGAAAAAGTAGTTCAATACTCAGTAATATTTGTTTTATTGTCTTGTTGCTGTTATTATATTGTTGTGTCGGGCAAGGCCCCATGTAAGCCGCTCTGAGTCCCCTTTAATAATAAAGTTATTATTATTATTATTATTATTATTATTATTATTATTATTATTATGTTATGTTGTAATTACTTTATGTACGAATTTAGCACCAAAACATCACGATATATTGAAAACATTGACTACAAAAATGGCTTGGATAATCCAGAAGCTTGGATAAGCGAAGCTTGGATAAGTGTGTTGCTTTTATGACAGTAAACCCTGAGTCCCATCCGGGAGATAGGGCGGTATATAAATAAATAAAGTATTATTATTATTATTATTATTATTATTATTATTATTATTATTATTATTATTAGTGAGTCTCTACTGTATAATATCTGCCCAAATGCAGGACGTAAGGACGTATGTGCTGAATCCTGGGCACCGTGGTGTCCAGATGGTCCAGCCAAGTTGAGACCACGTCCGTTGCTGCTGCCACCCCCCGCTGTTTCATGTGACCTATATTTATTTCTACTTCTATTCCAAATGTAACATTAAGTGGGGAGCAAAAGCAGCAACAAAGCCATGCGCTCGCCACCTTCGTATTGTGTTGCAGATGGCCACGGAATAGCCAGTGAGTTCAGTGAAGCGTGCATTTCCAATACACGGAGACTCCACTTCCCTTTGTGCTCAAGAGACTTCTAGAGTAACAAGGAGTGACAATATGCTTGGCTACGCGAGCATGCACATCATACGCAGAGCATATGTTGAGCCTCACCTTCATCTCAAAGCTCATAGAAGTGGTATTTGTGTGTGCAGCAGGGAGGGGAGCGGGATGAGAGGGAATGGAGGGAAATTCATGAAGAAGAGCTATACGGTGATTTCCTTTATGAAGTTATGAAGTAATATTCATAGCATATCTTGTGAGATCAAAAAAGCTTAATCTCAGCTATAATATAAAGATCTTTGAAAGCACAACCTTACGCTCAGGGTTGTCATCATTGAGTATTGCAAGGCAGCCCTTTCCAATCTGACACGTTGCTGATATGTTGTATTATTATTATTATTATTATTATTATTATTATTATTATTATTATTATTTTATTGTATGACACAGCAAACAAGATAGATATGCTGGATTTCGTTTCACAAAATCACAAGTCGAACACTTCCCAAGTGTCTAGGACTGTGTGATGTATTTTCGGATGATGCGCGCAGATCCCAGTTGTTTTTCATCAATGCGACTGTCATCAATGCGACTGACACCTTGCTGATATTATTATTATTATTATTATTATTATTATTATTATTATTATTATTATTATTGACACAAACTCATGGTATGACACAGCAAACGAGATATATATGCTGGATTTCGTTTCACAATATCACAAGTCGAACACTTCCCAAGTGTCTAGGACTGTGTGATGTATTTTCGGATGATGCGCGCAGATCCCAGCAGGGTGACCCTTTGCAGTTGGCAGATCGTAATTTGTCAATGTCTATTTTTTCCAAATGCTGGCTGAGATCTTTTGGCACGGCACCCAGTGTGCCCATCACCACCGGGACCACCTGTACTGGTTTCTGCCAGAGTCTTTGAAGTTCAGTCTTGAAGTCCTGATAGCGGCTGAGTTTTTCCTGTTGTTTTTCGTCAATGCGACTGTCACCTGGGATGGCAACATCAATGATCCAAACCTTTTTCCTTTCCACAACTGTGATGTCTGGTGTGTTGTGTTCCAGAACTTTGTCAGTCTGGATTCGGAAATCCCACAGTATCTTTGCGTGTTCATTTTCCACGATCTTTGCTGGTTTGTGATCCCACCAGTTCTTTGCTGCTGGCAGGTGGTACTTGAGGCATAAGTTCCAATGGATCATTTGGGCCACACAGTTGTGCCTCTGTTTGTAGTCTGTCTGTGCAATTTTCTTACAGCAGCTGAGGATATGATCCATGGTTTCGTCAGTTTCCTTGCACAGTCTGCATTTTGGGTCATCAGCTGATTTTTCGATCTTGGCCTGAATTGCCTTTGTTCTGATGGCTTGCTCCTGGGCTGCAAGGATCAGGCCTTCTATCTCCTTCTTCAGGGTCCCATTTGTGAGCCAGAGCCAGGTCTTCTCCTTATCAGCTTTTCCTTCAATTTTGTCAAGGAACTTTCCATACAATGTTTTGTTGTGCCAGCTGACAGCTCTAGTTTGTAGTGCGGTTTTCTTGTACTGTTTTTTTGTCTGCTGTGCTTTGAGGAGTTTCTGATTTTTGACTTCAATCAAAGCAGGTTCTTCACTTTGCTTTACATATTCTGCCAGGGCATCATCATCATCATCATCATTATTATTATTAATATTATTATTATTATTATCATCGTTATTTTTATTACTCATTAATTCATTTCAAAATATGGTCATCCAGCTCTCCATGGGTGCTCCAGCTTATTCTGGTGAGGTCACTCTGGTTCTAGTTATGTCCCCTATTTGTATGTGGATTCCAATACTGTCTGGTTTCTTCTGATCATAATATTGGATTCTTTTGCAACAAAAGGTACTCCAAATTAAATTACAGTGTGGGCTAGTGTTAGGCAAAGCCTTGAATAGCTGCTATGGAGGTCATTAGAAATGTTACTTGCCAGCTGCTTGGTGGTTTGGGAGTTTACGGCAAAATGAACCTTCTTCAACATATGGCCCCTTTTCATAACCTAGCAGAAGAACAGTCTGTTTCCATGTCTGCAACTTCGGTCTAAGCAGAAATGCTCTTTTGTCAAAACTTAGTGACAACGTAGCCATGTGCAGAAACCATCCTTGCAAAATGTCATTAAGGCAAACTCTAATTGAAGAAGATGCAGATTGGATAATAAATAACTGCATCACTCCTTAGGAATGCTGCATTTCATGCGGTCAGTGTCACCCATGGCTCAGGTATTATTATTATTATTATTATTATTATTATTATTATTATTATTATTATTATTATTATGACACAGCAAACAAGATAGATATGCTGGATTTTGTATTATTATTATTATTATTAATTAACTTTATAGTTTTTGCAGTTTAATAAACTTTTTCCATGTTATGATAGAACCAATTTTTCTATCATGTCAGAAGTAACTTGAGAACATAGTGCAGTCGCTTCTAGTGTGCGAGAATTGGCTGTCTACATAGACGTTGCCCAGGGGATGTTTGGATGTGTTACCATCCTGCTGCGAGGCTTCTTTCATGTCCCTCCAAGCTAGAGCTGACAGATGGGAGCTCACCCCATCTCGCAGATTCGAACCACCAACCTTCAGGTCAGCAACCCAGCTGGTACAATCATTTAACCCATTGCGCAATGACATTTATAACCCAGGAACAAAAATCGTGTTACATAGTGTATATTACACAGGTAGTAAAGTAATCCCAATTGGCTTGCTGGGATTTTTGGTTAGACTACAAAAGTTAGCAGTCAATAAATCAATCAGTCAATCAGTCTGCCAGTCTGTCAGTTAATTATGAAAGGCCCGTTTTGTTTTGAGTCACTCATATAAAATGAGCAATGCTAATTTTGCCCTTTAACTCAGTTGCTAAGGCTCCCCTTCACTGTTTTTTGTTGATGGCTTTCATTAAAAATTAATACTCATTTAACGATTCAGTCCAAATACAAAATAGTATCACTATCTGAGTTGAACGTTGATTATTATTATTTTTAAATCTTATTTTTCCATGAGAGTTTTACACAATACATTCCTTTATATTATTTCCCCTGCGCTTATTATTTTATTAAAACTGGCCAGATTCCTACAACTGAAAGACAAGACTAGAAAGACATTCAATTTTGACTGGGCAACTAGCCAACAATGCAGAGTTGGAAATGAAACTCCAGCATTCTATCGTTTTATAGCTTTCATTCACATTCATAAATGTGATAAAAATCAAAGGAGTGAATTCATGAAAGGGTCACGAGGGAACCGAAATAGATGTATAACACAATCTTCTGAAGGTGGAAGTCTTGTAGAAATTTGGAGGATTGTTGCTGAATATTCCAACCGTACAGAGGTAATGTCAATATATCTTGAGGACAATACAACTGCAGTCTGATTGGCTGATGTAAATGGAAGGCGTTGCTTAGCAACTGGAGATGGGTGGAGCCAAAGTGACAGTTGGAGCTATGCAGCCAGAGAATTTATTCAGTTAGTTAGGAAGTTATTTGGATGCTGTTTGGAGTTTGAAGATAGAGATAGTTTGGGAACTGTTATTTGTCACGCCCTGGCAACAGAGCACTAAGAACCAACACACGGAGGCCAAAAACAATCTAATATCTTTATTAAGGAAATATTATAATAGAATAAAAACAAGTAGAAAATGTAGTCCAGCAATAGACTGGAAGGTCAAATATAGTCCAGAAATATATTGTCCAGTATATAATATTAGAGTTCAAAGTTGTAATCCCAAAACCGAAACACACTCTACTTCCAAGCAATAGAGTGGGGAAACGTCCAAAGAATTTCTAAAGTTCAAAATAAGTCCAAAGCAAGAACTGGAGACAAAGCTAGATACTCGAGACAAGGTCCAAGGCTGGAAACACGATGAGATAGTTCATGAACACAAGGCAAGGCAAGGCAAGGCAAGGCAAGGCAAGGCAAGGCAAGGCAAGGCAAGGCAAGGCAAGGCAAGGAAACTGGAGTTGCAGACTTAAAACGCAGTCCACACTAGGCTGGAACTGATGTCAGTCCTGAAGCTGATCTGTTGACTCCGCACGGATTCCTCGGTGCGGGGAACTTTTAAAGAAGTTCAATCTTCCTGCAGAGCAGGTGTCCAGAGCTTCCTTTCCCATGGGAAAGAGAAGCGAAACACATCTTCCACCAGATGCGTTCCTCCCTACAAATTCCCAGGAGAAACTTAGCTAATTAACGTCTTGTTTGGCTGCTAATCTGAGACTTCTCCTTGTTTGCTCTTTTTGGCCCCGACTCGCAGCATAGGATTCTTTTCTCGCGAAGGGGGGAGAGGCACTGGGAAAAGCTTGTTCAAGGTCCATTTTAATGGACTCTTGGCTAGAATCATCAACAACAGGCATCTGGATAAACTCTGTCTCCTGCTGAGACGGCAAAAAACCCATGTTGTCGTCATCATTATCCATGATGGCGCTAGGGTCAGAACTCTGAGGCCCATGAGACATCACATTATTAGAGAGATACCTCTTTGAGGAATATAGTTAAGAGCCTTCAGGGAAGAAGGGCTAAGAACTATATTGAAACTCTATAGTTTATTGTTTATTGACTCTATTGTCAAGTAACAGGAGAAAAGGTTTTAAAAAGGGTTTCAGAGACCTGAACTGTACTCCTGTATTAATGAACATATCTCCACAGATTTCAAGTTATAAAACCATTCTTTGTAAGAGTAAAGCCTAATCTTTTATTGAAACTACTACATATTGTCACTGTTTCAATATAATATACACATCATATTCTTGTTTTACTTCCTCTAAAAAAAGGATGGGTTCCATGGGTTAAGTCTACACAACCGTTGCATCTATACTATGCTTTGGACTTCAACTCCCACAATTCCTAACAGCCTACTGGATGTTAGGAATTGTGGGAGTTGAAGTCCAAAACACCCGGAAGGCCAAAGTTTGCCCATGCCTGTTATAAACTCACTGGTTACTTCCTCATTGGCCCTATCCAAATAATGTTGATACTCGTTCCAGTTCCCTTTTCTACCCTTTTCCCTTCTTTGACTGTTTATTTTAAGAGCTAAAACTACGAGTTTTGTTGGAAGGAACATCAAAAGTTTATTGTGGAATTGGGAGCAGGATGCGTGGCAGAAAGATTGGCCCAACTGTTTATGAAGCCGTTTTTCAGTTTCTGACCAAAAAATGAGAAATATCCTTCTGGTTGAAGATCTTATTTCCTTTGCTTTGTTATTCTAATAGATCCTATCTTATCAGATGTTGTGGCACTCGGACATTCTCACCTGCCCTGAGTTCTCTGTGTTCCCGCATTCTCTTTGTGCTTCTTTTGATATGTTGAGTTATTCTTCTGGTGGCACATATCAGAGGCAGAGCAGTTCAGATGTCTGCATTCAGGGACAGAAGTCACTCACAAAGCTTCACAGCTGAACAGGAAGCTTCCATTATACTATACTCTTTTCCTATTTCACACAACCACATTTCCAAAAGGAACCCTCTTAGAAAATAACTAAGCAGACCCATACTATGAAAACTGTATTTTTTTTTCCAAGCATGTTCCTGATCAGCATTTATTGGATATTTTTTTGAAAAAATTCTCCTATAAACATGATTCAACTATTTTTCAGTCTGGATTTATAAAGTGTACTAGCTGTGCCCGGCCACGTGTTGCTGTGGCAAAGGTTGTTGGTATGGGAAATAAAGTACTGAGGAATTGGTGGTAGTTAGTATATGTTATTTCCTAAAGCTTGTGGTGCCGCAGTGTGTTAAAGCACTGAGCTGCTGAACTTGCAGACCGAAAAGTCCCAGGTTCAAATCCCGGGAGCGGAATGAGCGCCTGCTGTTAGCCCCAGCTCCTGCCAACCTAGCAGTTCGAAAACATGCAAATGTGAGTAGATAAATAAGTACCGCTCCAGTGGGAAGGTAACGGCACTCCATGCAGTCATGCCAGCCACATGACCTTGGAGGTGTCTGAGGACAACGCTGGCTCTTCGGCTTGGAAATGGAGACGAGCACCAACCCCCAGAGTCGGTCACGACTGGACTTAACATCAGGGGAAAACCTTTACCTTTTTTAAAAAAGCTTGTGAATATACAGTATTTCTGGTTGTTGCTTATTTTGTCTGTTGGAGGCAAGTATGAATGCTACAATTAGCCAGAATGATTAGCATGTAATGGCCTTTCAGCTTCAAAGCCTGGCTGCTTCCTCCCTGGGAGAATCTTTTGCTAAGAAGTGTTAGCTGGCCCTGATTGTTTCATGTTTGGAATGCCCCTGTTTTCAGAGTGTTGTTCTTTATTTGCTGTCCTGATTTTAGAGATTATATTGTTCTGTTTTATTATCTGCCCTGACATTCTGGGTTATACAGCTGTGTGGAAGGGCCTTGAGTCTACACTGCCATATAATCCAGTTCAAATCAGATAATCTGTATTTTATAAGTAGTGTGGAAGAGGCTTAAGTGAGCCCTGTCTGTCCCCCGGGCACCATTGTGGATGAGGGGGTTGCTATGACATGAAGGGGAGGGGCGGGCCTACCCTTCTGACTGGTAGCCAGGGGAAGAAGGGCTCTTCCTTGTCCTCTGTAATTTGGACTTTATTTTTCTAGGTTTTTTTTAAATTGAAAGACATAGATTAGATGACTCTGTCTTTTGTGGCCAAATGTTATAGCTCAGCCATCAGGATCTGGCCCTCCACAGGAGATGGAGTGGGACTCAGAGGCTGATTTGGATTTTGAGCCTCTCCGGGATTTGGATCAGAGCCCAATGTCTTTGCAGGTGCCTGAAGTTGTGCTTCCAGAGGAACAGCTAATTGGGGAACATTCCGATGTTAAGTCACAGCTGGATTCACCAGATGGAGTTGTGGTCTTTTGATTGCAGACAATTTATCTCACAGGATAGGAGTCAAAGGGAAGTGCTGAGAAGTAAACGTTTGGCTCTCAAGCGTTGTAATGAATACATTTTCCCATGTGATTGCCCTGGATCTCATTGAGTGGTAGCCTTGAGGTTTCCTTAAAGGGACCTCGCTCCTTGTTTACATTGCGGTGTCAACATTGCCATTCTTGGGAGAAGCATCTCCGTTCCTGTCTCTTGCTCCTTGCCTTGTTCCTGTGCCGTTTCCAAGATACCCAGTTGGAATTCGTGCCTTGTGACTCTCGAGTATACCTCACCTTGTTACTCTTGTTTCCCTGCTTTCCAAGGAATACCTTCCAGGTGGATTACAGTTGTTGTTTTGCTGCGTCTTGTCCCTGATTCCTGCAACTCCTGGCTGCTTACTGACATTGACTCTTTGCTGGAACTCTTTGAGTTCTGTTTGTAGATTATAACTTTGAAAGACTTTGAAGAACTATCTTTTGAACAATTGTGGAAATTATTTTATGGACTACTGAATCTATTGACTCTTTCCGCTGTTTGTTTGCACATATTATATATACACACACACACACACACACACTAGCTGTGCCCGGCCACGCGTTGCTGTGGCTAGGACTTAATTTTTCTTTTCTTTTTGTTGTATGAACATAGAGGCATGGATGAGAGGTTGTGCTGTCAATTTTCGAGGTTGTGGGGCATTTAGTTTAGTTGTTTTGTCCGGTGCCGTGATTCCATCACCCTTTTATATAGATAGATATATCCCTCAATAAACTGCTTTGCTTGAACGCCTGGTCCCAGTGTGGTTTTCAGAGTGCTCTCATACCTTTGGGGTGCAACACAAAATTTGGTGTGATTTGGTTCAGTCTTTTTGTTGTTTACTCCATGGAAAAAACGCACATTACATTCTTATATACATAGATTGTGAGGTCTCATATTCAGATGATCGACAGGTTTCCTAGAGAAATTTTCTCAAACTAACACACAAACAAAGCCTTACTACAATTTGCAGGAAAATGCTGACTGTTGCAATATCAGCACCGTCCTCCTAAAGGACTTCCCGGTGGAATTGGGACTCTCTGGATCATCTGGCAGGAGGACACTTTGGAAGAACTATGCAGCTGTGTCTCATCTTCTCCAGGGAAGGAATGTATATTCTCCAGAGAGTGGCACGGCTGGCTTCATAAAAAGCACACTGAAATCATTCCATTTCCAGCTGCTAGAATAATACATGTTCGATTCTGTCATGAAATCTGACTTCTTCCATCCTCTGCAGATAAGGCAACTATCGCTGTGAAACACCGGAGCGGTGTTCTGTAGTCAATGTTTTCAATATATCATGATACTTTGGAGCTAAATTCGTAAATACAGTAATTATAACATAACATTACTGCCTATTGAACTACTTTTTCTGTCAAATTTGTTGTATAACATGATGTTTTGGTGCTTAATTTGTAAAATCATAATTTAATTTGATGTTTAATAGGCTTTTCCTTAATCCCTTCTTATTATCCAAGATATTCGCTTTTCCAAGCTTCTGCCGGCCCGTTTAGCTTGGATAAGTGAGACTCTACTGTATCTATTTTTATTTTGAAATTTACCAGTAGCTTCTTCATTTCCCACCCTCGGCTTATACTCGGGTCAATAAGTTATCCCGGTTTTTTGTACTACAATTAGGTGCCTTGACTTATATTTGGGTCAGCTTATACTCGAGTATATACGGTAACAGAGCTAGCCTGCCACCATAGACTGAAGTGAACAAAGTTGTCTTGTCACCAGTGTTGGTTCAACCAATGTTCTTTCTATCAGCGTCAGATTGCAAATTGTTTGGAGCCAGACCTGAAAGAGAGCATGGATTTTTAACAATACAGTAGAGTCTCACTTATCCAAGCTAAACGGGCCGGCAGAAGCTTGGATAAGCGAATATCTTGGATAATCAGGAGGGATGAAGGAAAAGCCTATTAAACATCAAATTAGGTTATGATTTTACAAATTAAGCACCAAAACATCATGTTAGACAACAAATTGGACAGAAAAAGTAGTTCATTACACATTAATGCTATGTAGTAATTACTGTATTTACGAATCTAGCACCAAAATATCACAATGCATTGAAAACATTGACTACAAAAATGAGTTGGATAATCCAGAACGTTGGATAAGTGAGATGCTACTGTATCTACAATTCCCAGTGTTTTGATTTCAGCCAAACTTGAAGCAATAATTACAGGAATTGGCACAAATGGTAAGAGGATGAGCCCTCTTCGTGACCTTTTAATGTAATTTTAATACAGTAGAGTCTCACTTATCCAAGCCTCGCTTATCCAAGCTTCTGGATAATCCAAGCCATTTTTGTAGTCAATGTTTTCAATATATCATGATATTTTGGAGCTAAATTCGTAAATACAGTAATTACAACATAACATTCCTGCGTATTGAAGTACTTCTTCTGTCAAATTTGTTGTATAACATGATGTTTTGGTGCTTAATTTGTAAAATCATAACCTAATTTGATGTTTAATAGGCTTTTCCTTAATCCCTCCTTATTATCCAAGATATTCACTTATCCAAGCTTCTGCTGGCCCGTTTAGCTTGGATAAGTGAGACTCTACTGTACTAGGAAATTGGAAGGCCTATCTTTCTATTTCAATGTTCCTTTAGTTCCTCTTCAGTTGTTTCTATTTTAGGAGAGGTCATTCAAATATGCAACCCACCCAAGCAGTCTGAGATGATGCATTTCAGAAAAGAGAGAGCTTTATTGCTTAGTTTGGCTGATTGTTTGAAACCGGAACTGAATACAGTGGTGCCAGTCCCATAGCACTCAATGGTTAACTCTCAAAGAACGCGGAAAGGCTCCATCTTGGCAAATACGGAACTAGGCACTAAAGTGGAATCATAATATTCAGATAATACAAAGTTCATTCCCCTCACACTCCAGTCTTCACTTCCTTCCATACGAGCTCCAGCCTGTAAATTACATGGCTCTGAAGTGTCTACGGGGGTTGTAACATCACTTTAACTTAGTTCACTGTGAGTTGAAGATCTCTTCCTCTGAGGGGAACGGCAGGCCTGGAAGCGGCATTACATTTGCTAAATAAGAGGCATTAGATTTGTGTAATAAAAAGGCCCCTGGGATCATCTATGCCCCGTTCCCCCATCAGTAGTCTCTTATCTCGGAAACGGACCTCTGGACCTCTGAGTCAGACGAGAGAGCTTTGCAATCATTAAATCAGATTGACAGGCAGTGCCTTGAGACAATAAGAGGGCTTTCTTCCCTAGCATGCACCTTTGCCTTCTCATCTCCGAAGAGCTGTTATTCTCACACAAGGATATCATTACCGAAAACTGGATGTGTTATTTGCATAGCAGGCAAGCCCGGCTAATTAAGAAGAAAAGGGAAGCAAGCGAGCAAAGGTGGAAGGAAGGAAGGACGGACGGTACAGAAGAAAATACAACTGGGTGACGGAAGGACCTTTCCAATGTCGGGCACCTTGTGGCAAAGATGTTGCGTCTTCATGACATGCGATGTAACCGATGAGATTCAAGATGCATCTACACACCATAATTAATGCAGTTTGGCACAACTCTAACTGCGGGGACTCAATGCAATGCAATCGTAGAAGCTGTCATTTTATAAGCTCTTTCTCAAAGAGTTCTGGTGCCTCCACAAACTACAAATCCTGGATTTCATAGCATTGAGCCATGGCAGTGTTGACCAATGGCAAGGTGAGTCTTCCACAGACAACTGGGGCACTTTGCCATAATAATAATAATAATAATAATAATAATAATAATAATAATAATAATAATAATAATAATAATAATATGACCATTCATCATTCACTGCACACTTTATTATACTGCAGGGTATATCTTGGTTCAGAAACTGTGGTAAAACTTCTATTTATTTATTTCTAGAACCTATCTATATATATAAAAGGGTAATTAAATTTCGGCCTAGGACAAAACAACAAAACTACACATCCCAGAAACACTAAACTTGGCAGCACAACCCCTCATCCATGCCTCTACGTTCATACAACAAAAAGCTCCAGCTACTCCAGAAAACAGCCAGGCTTTGAGACTGCAAGGCTATTCACTGCTATTCCACCTGGCCAACAAAGGATTCCCATAAGCCACAGCAACGCGTGGCCGGGCAAAGCTAGTCTATATATATAAAAGGGTAATGGAATCACGGCACCGGACAAAACAACTAAACTAAATGCCCCACAACCTCGAAAATTGACAGCACAACCTCTCATCCATGCCTCTATGTTCATACAACAAAAAGAAAAGAAAAATAAAGTCCTAACCACAGCAACGCGTGGCCGGGCACAGCTAGTGACATATAATTTATCGATTGTTGACATGAAATCTTTTTGTTATTGTTGCTGGTTGTCTTGAAGTCATTTCACAACTGGATGGCAAACTTGTCATAGGATTTGGGTTGCTGTGAGTTTTGCGGATTGTATGGTCATTTTCCAGCAGCATTCTTTCCTAACGTTTCACCTGCATCTGTGGCTGGCATCTTCAGAAGTTTTGTTGGCAGTGAGGCAAGTGGAGTGTGTGTGTGTATATATAATATATATATACTGTATATACTCGAGTATAAGCCTAGTTTTTCAGCCCCTTTTTTAAGACTGAAAAAACCCCCCTCGGCTTATACTCGGGTGAGGGTCCTGGTTGGCTTATATTTGGGTTAGCTTATACTCAAGAATGCATGGTACATTTATTATTTTTCTCTATTATTATTGGTATTATTACTTTTATTTTACTCTATTTTTATTATCATTAATGCGTTTATTATTTCATTCTGATCTTATTATTATTATTATTATTGCATTTATTATTTTACTCTATTATTACTTGTATTATTTTCCTGTATTTATTATTATTATTATTGCATGTCTTATTATACTCTATTATTATTAAAAGGATACATAAGTACATTGACATTGAAGAAGATAAGAATAATGATTTGATCAGAGTTGGACAGTCTTCTCTTAAATTTAAGCTTTATGTAAATATCCAAAAACATTTAACCTACTGATGCCTCAATTAATGTAATTGTATTGGTATCTATTTTTATTTCTGAAATTTACCACCCTCGGCTTATACTGGAGTCAATGTTTTCCCAGTTTTTTTTGTGGTAAAATTAGGTGCCTCGACTTATATTTGGGTCGGAGTATATACGCTATATATATACATACATACATACATACATACATACATACAAGGTGGGAGAAAATGGACACATCTGAGCAGCATTTCCTATCTTTCTAATCTGTTGTCATTCTGCTTTTCTAATCTGTTGCTTCATAAATGCAGACAAGGTGAGGAACATTGCAAAAACTCTATTAAAAAGGAAATAAACTGGACCGCGGTTGGAGCCATCATCATAATCCAGAAGTGATTTGGAGATAGATGTGAAATGACATCCTTTAGCCTCAGATGCCCCCTTCTTCAGACAGGACCTCGTCCATAACAGACATAAATGTATTGGTAGGGAAATGCCGAACTGTGATGATTTATCCGTGCTGGGGATAAAGCAAGAAGTGCTGCAGTCCAAAGCTGTCAATCTGTCAACATTTTACAAGCAGCAACTCTACATTAAAACGCTTTTTAATATAGATGAATCAGATTCATGCTGATGGTTATGCCTGCTTCTGGCATTCCTTAGATTACTGCCCACATTCAGAGTTTGAGAAGAGAAAAAGGGAGAACTCGGTGGTTTGATGCTTTGAAGGCCACAAAGAAAAGGAGGGGGAGATGTCTTTCAATTAAATGCAAAAACAGCTCCTGTATGTATCTCGCCCCTCATTTCTCCCGATAGGAAGTTGGAAGTCAACATTCATCCCACAATACATAGCTGGTGTTCTTCACATGAAGTGCCATTGAGCATTAGAAAATATGGTGATGGCTATTAGTTTATATGATTGAGAAAGGGGCGAATCAGGTGAGCTATCTGCATTTCTATCCAAAGCAGAATGTTTTAGATCACAGTTCCTGTTTATTTATTCATTTATTTACTATACTTTTACCCTGCCCTTCTCACCCCGGAGGGGACTCAGGATGGCTTGACAATGTGGCAGTAATTCAATAACTTTAAAACAAAATACAAAGAAAGTCATTTAAAATACACATTAAAATACAATTAAAACACAATTAAAACAGTTAACATCACGTGAACCAAGAGCAAAGTATGGGTTGTTACATTGGTCAGTTCCGTGTCTTTCATGTCTATTACTACACCAGGTTTCCGAAGGCTTGGTCAAAGAGCCATGTTGTTAGGGATTCCTCTTCTTCAGAAGAGGAAGGGGAGCAGGAAAGTGTTCATGAGTCAAAGGTGCAGTCGGAATCTGAGAAGGAGATTTTGCAAGTACCCACATTTCAGGAAAGGCGAAAGGAAACAGAGCAGAAATGTCCTTCAGCTAGAATAGCTGCCAGAAATGCAGCCAAGTAATAGGGAACCTGTTGTAACTCAACCTTTGCCTTTGTGTAATTCTGATGCGCCTTTGCATGACTCTGATGAAGATTTTGGGTTATATGTACATAATGATGGGATTCATGATGAATTTCAAGATGACTCTGATGCTGGGAATTATAGCAGTGTTCCAGCTGTAGGAAATGAAGAGCAGGGAGTTGGAGTTGTTCCCATGGGAATAAATCATGATGTTGTTTCTAACCAAGAGTTTCGGGTTCAGGATGTAGAAAGGGAGGATACCGTTTTCTCGCCTGATAATAATAATGAACTCAGTGGCCTTGGCTCTGACTCTGACTCTGGGGATCTTGATCGGGCTTCAAGGCTAGAATTCCGAGGGTTGCGAAGAAGCCTTCGCATAACCAGTAAACGAGAGTTCAAAGGGCAAAGAAACGCCTTTATGGCATGCTTTTAAAACAGTCTACTCCCAGAGAGCTCTTTGGCAATGCAACTCCATGGCTTGATCTAGAAGCAAGTCTGTTTCCCTGTGCCAAGTTTTGCTTTCCTGGATATCTCGTGGATATATTCAGTTTGCTGGGACTTTTGGCTACTATGGAAAGAACCTGGTTTTATGCTCTGTGTTTCTATGGACTTATTGCTTACAGCCTTGGTTTTGTACCTGTCTTTTGGAACTGAACTTTTACTCTTTTATGAACTATCTTTTGCCTATTTTCTAAATAAACTACAAAAGACTACTTCCTTGGCTTGGTGTCTTTAGCAAGCTAGCCTGAGGTGTGACAGAACCACCCTAGCAACTGTGGGGGAATTCAGGGCTATAAATCAGAAGCAGGTGCAGTCAGCTTTTGCTCGTAACAAACTGACTCTAATGCCTAAGCCTTCACTCCCCTTGTGTCTGCTTCGGGTCTGCATCTGGGAAACTTCTCCTAAGGCAGGTTGCAAAGACACTTACTGTAACCATCTGAATAAATATAAAGATCTTTGTATCTGGACTGGAGAAGTCACTTTAGACATGGAACAAAACCAGAGTATATGTGTGATAAATAAATATTGCCCTTCCAAGTAGTGAGAGGCACATTACCACATTTGTATATCCCTGCTTATTCTATATACGACATGCCTCAATAACACAGTGCTGATGAGTTAGTGCCTGCTTTACAACCGACCCGCAGATTTGACTTCGGTCACAATCGCAACCCTAAACAGAATCAATGAAAAGACAACATTGCTTTTCAGATGGCAGTTCTGCTAAATGGGAGGAGAACTTGTAAAAGAGCAGATAGTGGTTGATCTACTCATGCAAGAAGTTCCACTATAATCAATGAGAGTAGTAGCTTGATTAAAGTGAACAGGAATGAGCAGTCAGTGTGGAAGAGTATCATGGTTCTATTGAATTTCAAGCCAATACCGAATAGAGGGAATGAAGGGAGACAATCTGATGAATGTGGGTAACCACTGAGCTATATATTCAATGACATTTGTGGAAAGAAGAGCTATAGAATATTGTATCTGGGAGAAGAATACAACACATTAAGCAAATATTGACTTTTGTTGGAGCTGGTCTCACCAGTCATTGAACTGCAAGGTGGATATTGACTGAGGCTAAAAACAATACCCATATGAAGGGGCAATGCATCTTACCATTGACCAAACCCAGAATTTGATCAATATATTAGTATAAACATGTTATTACAAAAATTAATTATGACAAAGTTTTTGAGAAAATCCTGTGTGTTACGGTTTTAAAATCACATTAGGAATGAATACAGAGATCGTTCTGTTTAATTATGAATAGTAAATTTGTAGAATACATAGTACCCAGGAGTGAAAAACCAGACACTAATGGAAGATACTCGCAAGATACCCGCAGGGCTCCGTCCTGGGCCCGGTTCTGTTCAACATCTTTATTAACGACTTAGACGAAGGGTTAGAAGGCACGATCATCAAGTTTGCAGACGACACAAAACTGGGAGGGATAGCTAACACTCCAGAAGACAGGAGCAGAATTCAAAACGATCTTGACAGACTAGAAAGATGGGCCAAAACTAACAAAATGAAGTTCAACAGGGACAAATGCAAGATACTTCACTTCGGCAGAAAAAATGGAAATCAAAGATACAGAATGGGGGACGCCTGGCTTGACAGCAGTGTGTGCGAAAAAGACCTTGGAGTCCTCGTGGACAACAAGTTAAACATGAGCCAACAATGTGATGCGGCTGCTAAAAAAGCCAACGGGATTCTGTCCTGCATCAATAGGGGAATAGCGTTTAGATCCAGGGAAGTTATGCTCCCCCTCTATTCTGCCTTGGTCAGACCACACCTGGAATACTGTGTCCAATTTTGGGCACCACAGTTGAAGGGAGATGTTGACAAGCTGGAAAGCGTCCAGAGGAGGGCGATCCAGATCAAGGGTCTGGAGAACAAGCCCTATGAGGAGCGGCTTAAAGCGTCCAGATCAAGGGTCTGGAGAACAAGCCCTATGAGGAGCGGCTTAAAGAGCTGGGCATGTTTAGCCTGCAAAAGAGAAGGCAGAGAGGAGACATGTTAGCCATGTACAAATATGTGAAGGGAAGTCATAGGGAGGAGGGAACAAGCTTGTTTTCTGCTGCCCTGCAGACTAGGACATGGAACAATGGCTTCAAACTACAGGAAAGGAGATTCCACCGGAACATCAGGAAGAACTTCCTCACTGTGAGAAGGGCTGTTCAGCAGTGGAACTCTCTCCCTCAGACTGTGGTGGAGGCTCCTTCCTTGGAGGCTTTTAAGCAGAGGCTGGATGGCCATCTGTCGGGGGTGCTTTGAATGCGATTTCCTGCTTCTTGGCAGGGGGTTGGACTAGATGGCCCATGTGGTCTCTTCCAACTCTACTATTCTATGATTCTATGATTCTAAGTGGTTAGATCTCAAATGCAGCAAACTATAGGCCATGATCCAAAAGGATTCATGGGACATGTAGTTTGGTGAGGCACCAGCACGCTTTAGCAGGGAAGGCAAAAGACCTTGGGAAACTACAACTCCCAACACTCCTTGACATTGAGCCATGGCAGTTTGTGGTGTCAAATTGCATAAGGTTTGAAGAGTCTGGAATATTGCAGCTTCCAGAGCAATTCGCTTCCGACATGATAAAAAAACTACTACTTTTCATATCCCAATTTTTCCCAGTATAGAGCCCAAGGTGGCAGTCACAACATCTTAAGGTTTCCTGCTTTGCAACCAGCCCCTTAGGTCTAACCCAGGTTTGGTTCAGGCTGAATCTACACTGCCATATGATGCAATTTAAACTACTTTATATGACAAGTGTAGTCCCATATAATGTAATTTGTCTACACTGACTGTATAATGTAATTAAAACTGTATTATATGGCAGTGTAAATAAATCTAGGCTTAGATTTTGAGACAAAGCAGACCATGGAATGATGATGATGACGATGATAATAAATAATAATAATAATAATAATAATAATAATAATAATAATAATACTTTATTTATATTCCACCCTATCTCCCCAAGGGACTCAGAGTAGATCACAATGCAGATACTGTTGTGACTGATGGGGATTGTGGGATTCAGGTTCCTGATGTTCAAGATGATGGGATTCAGGTTTAAGATGACTCTGAATTATGGGATTCAGGTTCAGAGTGTCCCTGCTGTGAGAGATGAGGAGCAGGGAGGCATTCCCGTGGCAGGGAATGTGGTTGTTGATACTGAAGATGATACCGAAGCTAGCCAGGTGCAAAGGGAGGATAGCTCCCAGCTAGATAACATGCAGACAGAGGCTGCTGCTAATGAGCTTGCTGGCCTTGATGGAACAGAATCTCTGGATTGAGCTGGCCATTTGGAATTTCGGCACAGGAATGTTAGAATAGCAAACAAGAAAGAGAAAGAAATCAGAGGCCAAGTTGTGCAGAGAATGTTAAAGGGTGTGCTGAGAGAGAAATCTTTGTCAAAGCAACGTCTCGTTTGGAGTATAGAAGCTAACTCTTGCTTTCCAGGATTACCTTGCAATCTTGTGTATTCAAGTTATGGGACTTTGCCAAGCATTCATAGAACCTTGTTTCATGCCTTATGTTTTCTTGGATTATTCTTTATAGCCTTGGTTTTGCAACAATCTTTGGGATCTTTACTATTTATTTTCTATTTCCTAATAAACTACAAAAGACTTCAACTTGTGTATAGTCTGGTGTGTTCGGCAAGGTGAAGCTATCCTGAGGTGTGACAGATACACAGCAAACATTTGCCATTTGAACAGACAGAACAGAACAGACAGAAAGGAGGTAGGTTGTGTTTGAAGTCCAGCTTCAGTGCCTTGGAGGTTGCATTCGGATTCAGCCACAGGGGGCTGCTATTGCTCCATTCTCTATGACGAAGAGCCATCAGGACTTCCTCCTTCCTTTTGATCACCGGCATTTTATGGTGTCATAAAATACCTCCCCTGCTAATTTAGCGGGACCTAATTTCTTTACTTGCAGCACAGCTGTTTTCGACCTGTTTAGGTAAAAAGTGGATGATAAGGATACAGATGCACCGGTCCATCTCTGCTAACTTTAAATGCATGGGATAATATCAGGATTGAGCCCAAGGACCAGAATAAAAAAGTTTCCATGCCATTTCCTTAGACAGTATTATTGGCAAAATAACATTCATAGCACTTGCATCTGGAAAAAAAGAGAGAGTTTTATTTTATTTCCCATCTTTCACTTTGGAATTCTGCCTGCATCTTATATCTGCATGAAGCATTTATTGAAATAGGATATCATTGGGTAAAGCACTGAAAAGTACATTTGTCATTTCCCCCGTATCGGGAAGAGCCATATATCAGAACAGACTCAGCTGCATTTCGTGTTATTTTCATAAATAAATATCCTGGTTATTGATAATACGTATATATATCTTTGAGTTTTCTCACATCAAATACAGCAAATGTATTGTCCAATATATTTATTCCCAGGGGGAAAATATATTTTAATCAATTAATCAATCATTGAATGAGTTGTAGTGGGTTCTGTGAAAACGCTGTCAGAACAATGACATCTCTGCAAATCTCTCTTTACAGTTGATGGATCTCTTATATTAAAAACCACCTAGCTTTCGTTCTCAGAGTACAGCGTTCTCATAACACTTGGTTCTCAGAGCAGGAGCAAAGACTTTACACCTTGGGACATCTTTTTGCTTTCTGTGAAACCGATGCCTATGAAGTGATTCATTTACATTTATGGCTTCTTACTTTCAATTCAGAAAACTCCTGTCCACTTGGTTTGGCTGTAATGCTAAATCACAATTTGGCATTGTGAGAATGAGTCTGAAATCCGACCAGGCTCACAAACTTTCATTTTTCTACAGATTGGCCAGAAGGTTTTGGTTGACTGCGACTTGCAAGATTGTTTGAATCTGGTTCCATGGCTAGTGTGAGCAAACCAGCTTCAAAGTCTCTAAAACTGGCTGTTTTTCACTAAACCTGCATAAGAATAACCACAGTTTAAGACTCAGAGAGTGCACGGATCTGAGATTGACTTGGGGAAAACAAGGCATGCCCTCATAATGCGAAGTGATGGTTAGCTTGTTAATTCCCATGACCACTTGTGAGGAATTGTGGGAATAGTGGTGAGGAGGAGGAGGAGGAGGAGGAAGGAGGAAGAGGAGGAGGAGGAAGGAGGAGGAGGAAAAGAAGGAGCAGGAAGGAGGAGGAGGAAGGAGGAGGAGGAGAGGAGGAAGACAGAGGAGGAAGGAGGAGGAGGAAAAGAAGGAGCAGGAAGAAGAAGGAGGAAGAAGGAGGCGGAGAGGAGGAAGAATGAAAGAAGTGGATGTCGCACCTCAGGTTAGCTTCACCTTGCTAAAGACACCAGACAGCACACCAAATGTAGTCTTTTGTAGTTTATTAGGACATAAGGAAAAGATAGTTCATAAAAGGCAAAAGTTCAGTTCCAAAAGATAATTACAAAAACAAGGCTGTAAGAACAAATCCATGGAAACATTAGGCATAAAGCAAGGTCCTTAAAACAAAGCCAAAGTCCCAGAAATGAAGATACATCCAAGCAGGAAAGCAGACTTAGTTCTTGATTCAAGCGAAGAATTGCTTTGACAAAGATGTCCCTCTCAGCAGACTGTTTTAATGGCATACCATGAAGGCATTTCTTTGCCCTTTGACCTTCTTATTAGCTATTCTGAAGCTTCTACACAACCCCCAAAATTCCAAACGACTAGCCCGATCTAGAGACGTGGCCTCATCGCCTTTGCTTTCAAGGCCACAGGGCTTGTTAGTGTTATCAGGCTGAGAGTTATTCTCCCTTTCTGCTTCTTGCACCTGAAAACCATCATCAGTAACAACATCATTTCTTCCCATGGGAAAGCCTCCCTGCTCCTCGTCTCCTACAACAGGGACATCCTGCACCTGAATCCTATAATTCCCATCAGAGTTATCTTGAAACTCATCCTGAACCTGAATCCCATCATCTTGAAACTGCATCCCAGAATCCTCATCAGAGTCACACAAAGGATGAGTCACATCAGAGGAGGAAGGAGGAGGAGGAGGAAGGAGGAAGAAGAGGAGGACAAGGAAGATTATCCACCTGTTTTTGGTGTCTTATGCACCTCCATGTCATGAAGTTCATGAATAGTCATCAGCCATGCCAACAGGTCCTACATGCATGTCTCCTCAAAGCCAAATTAGCACAGAAATATAACTGTGTGTATAGCATAAAATCACCCGACCGTAATGCGACAGGTGGGTGATACACTTTTTATTATTGACACAACGATGTTGTATGACACAGCAAACAAGATAGATATGCTGGATTTCATATCACAAAATCACAAGTCGAACACTTCCCAAGTGTCTAGGACTGTGTGATGTATTTTCAGATGATGCGTGCAGATCCCAGCAGGGTGGCCTTTTGCAGTTGGCAGATCGTAATTTTGTCAATGTCTATTGTTTCCAAATGCCAGCTGAGATCTTTTGGCACGGCACCCAGTGTGCCCATCACCACCGGGACCACCTGCACTGGTTTCTGCCAGAGTCTTTGAAGTTCAATCTTGAGGTCCTGGTAGCGGCTGAGTTTTTCCTGTTGTTTTTCATCAATGCGACTGTCACCTGGGATGGCAACATCAATTATCCAAACCTTGTTCTTTTCCACAACTGTGATGTCTGGTGTGTTGTGTTCCAGAACTTTGTCAGTCTGGATTCGGAAGTCCCACAGTATCTTTGTGTGCTCATTTTCCATGACCTTTGCTGGTTTGTGATCCCACCAGTTCTTTGCTGCTGGGAGGTGGTACTTGAGGCATAAGTTCCAATGGGTCATTTGGGCCACACAGTTGTGCTTCTGTTTGTAGTCTGTCTGTGCAATTTTCTTACAGCAGCTGAGGATATGATCAATGGTTTCGTCAGCTTCCTTGCACAGTCTGCATTTTGGGTTATCAGCTGATTTTTCAATCTTGGCCTTAATTGCATTTGTTCTGATGGCTTGCTCCTGGGCTGCAAGGATCAGGCCTTCTGTCTCCTTCTGCTGGCGGTAGTGTAACTACCGGCAGGTCCAACCAAGCCAGAGAGGTCTCAGCTGAGGAGCAGAACTAAGAGCACCTAACCCATTAACATTATGGAGAATCAAACCCAAACAAAGTCTATACTGGCTTGGTCGTCGTCCAGGATAAAAAGGACCGCGGTGGATGCTGCTGATTCTGGACATCCATCGACAAGTGGGCTACGGAATCATCAAAACCCAAATGAACAGTCACAGAAGCGGCAGAAATACACAATGCCAGAAAACCGCACTATTATTATTATTATTATTATTATTATTATTATTATTATTATTATTAGGTTGTATAGATTGGATTCTATTAGCTGTGTCTGGTTCCCTAGAATGTATTCTTGTGCTTCATGTTCATTTGTTAATCATCCTGGTTTACAATGTGCATCCATCAATATTCTGCTTAATATACAAAAATTAACAAAACGTTTTTGAAAGGTTGTTTTCCTTTTAACTTTTTCATTCACTTCTATGTGAAGCAATTTTCAGTCTGAAGCTTTGTCATAACAAGTTGGCGTTTGCCTTTCTTTTCCTTTTCCTACTATGATAGTTTTTGAAACCATCTTCTCTCTTGGTTTAAATGCGGTGCAGAACATTCAAAGCACTGCTCTAATGTGTTGAAAGTCCATTATTCATTCATTGTATCCCGGATAGTAGTTTTAAAATAGTTCTTAATCATTATTTTTGAGCGATCCCACACAGCCCCACCACAACTTCCTAATTATTGTGTATTGTAATGGCTTGTTTTCAATGACAGCCGAAAGCCTCTTTGTAAAAATTCTAATTAGAGAAGAACACCTTACTATACCTGTGTATTTCTTGAGATGATGAATATCAGATTATAAAGACAGAAGCAAGTGAAACATAATTGCTCTTTATCTTTCCATCATTTTTTTATTTGCTGTCTAATAACCATGTATAATTGTGTAGCAGCGAATCATTTCGCTATTGTATTTTTCTCCTCGTCTTTATCTCTCAGAGTCTGCACACCAGCAAGCTGGATCATAGTTCACCCCAAAATATATTATTTTACAAAAACGGGGATATATTTCAGTTGACGCTGGGAAATATCACCTTAAATGAAACATATCGCAGTGCAAGTTGTTAGGAAGTATATGCAGACCATCACTGTTTTGTGATCCTGAGAACCAACAATAACAATGAGAGACACCTTATATAAAAGGCTTTTGGCATCACGGCGATTCACAAAACAACAAAACCCCAAACCCCCCAAACTCAAAAATTGCCAACACAATCAATCACCCCCGCCTCAAGTAAGATACAACACAATTACACTAAAAACACAATCACAACAGCAACAACCGCAACAGGCGATGTGTGCATGCGCCACAATCCTCCTAACCCTTCCCGTGTGCGCGCACGAAGCTTTTTATATATAGAGAAGATGTACATTTACACAGATAACATAAAATATACACACAGCGACACATATAATATTTATAACTACCTGGACACACCACTACATAACAATGTATACATAATCAACCCTTATATAATTTCGAATTCTTTTTACCACAACACTGTATTCACTCTTCAGTCAGTAGGAGGAGAGGCAAGCTTCCGCCTCCACCCGTTTTAAACCAACTCCATTATGTGGCAGTCTTCACTCAAACCCCTGCCACACAACAATATTACCCAGAATACCAAGGCACATCTGCCAATATCTCCTTTAAACTGGATTATCTACCTTGGCATTCTGAATAATATTCCTCTATGACATCGCCTTCACTCTACACTGCCATCTAATCCAGTTCAGTCTACATTTTATACAACTATGTACAACTGACCTCATATAATCCAATTCTAACCACCTAATATAACATTATAAATATAATATATAAGACTTACTATCGTATAATAATAGAAAACAATATGATCTCTAAAACCAGGAGACGAAATAAAGACCAACACTCGGAAAGCAGGGAAATTGGGAATTCTACAAACGAAACAATCAGGGCCAGCTAACACTTCCCAACAAAACATTCCTCCTAACAGTAAACAAACACCCTTTCAACCCTCAAGGCCATTAAAAACTAATCAAGGTGGCTAATTCCACCATTCAAACCTCCCACACCGACACTATTAATTCCTGTTCAAACTGACCAACCAAGGATTCCGCAAGGTAAAAACCGACCAGGCTTACAACCATCAAGGCTATTCAATACTTTTCAACCAGGCCAACCAACATTTCCCCTACATACAAAACCCCCAAACTTTGAAACCACAACACTACTCTGTCCCATTCAACCTCGCCTAGCAACAATACCCGATGTACAAACCGACCAGGCTTTTAACCTACAAACCTATTCAATACCATGCAATCTGGCCAAACAAGAATTCCCCTACTAAGGAAGTACCCACACTTCAAAGCGCCTCTTTGATTAATGCTACGACTCCAACCACTCCACAAAACGGCTAGACTTTCACGCTGCAAGGCTATTCACTCCTATCCCACCTGGCCAACAAATAATTCCCATAAGTCACAGCAATGCATGGCTGGGCAAAGCTAGTACTTTCTAAGTGCAAAGAATGCAAAACAGCATGTTAAAAATATACCCTGAAAAACATGATAATAAAGAGTAAAACCAAGCAAAGTAAATGCACCCAAACTTTGAACATATCTCATTTTAGGAGAAAAGCAACCCAAATAGCAGTTGGTACAAGGTCTAGTGGATGAATGGCATAAGCACATTGCACTATTTTAAATTTTGTATATTGTATATTATAACTGTTTTAATTGTTTTAATGTTTATTTTATTGTACTATGGTGTATCAGCATAAATTGCCAGTCTGTAAGCCGCCCTGAGTCCCCCCGGGTGAGAAGGGTGGGGTGGAAAAAAATAGAAATAAAATGAAGGCTGCGTAATTTCATCTTTCTCTTGGCTGCAACCAGGTGGAACAGCTACTAATACCGTATTTATTTACTCGATTCTAATGCTCACCTTTTTTTTTTTTTGACTAAATTACCTTCTCAATATTAGGTTGCACAATTTGGTAAATACTTTTTTGGGGCTTCAAAGTTTTGAAAATTGAGGTGTGCATTAAATTCGATGGCGTATTAGACTTGAGTAGCTACGGTTTAATTGGATTAAACCGCTGAGCTGCTGAACTTGCTGACTGAAAGGTCAGGGGTACGAATCCGGGGAGCGGGGTGAGCCTCCAGGCAGCAAAGGCCAGGCTAACTCTATGCAGATATCCCCACTGATTGACTTTGTAAATTTCATGTCTATTCAAGCTTAGTAATTGCAATAGTTACACTTGCTTTAAACAGACAAGGGTTATTTCTCCCACCTTGGACATTACACACACACACACACACACACACACACACACACATATATACATATGAAGCCTCTGGTAGCACAGCGGGTTAAGCTGCTGAGCTGCTGAACTTGCTGACCGAAAGGTAGGGGGTTCAAATCCGGGGAGCAGAATGAGCTCCCGCTGTTAGCCCCAGCTTCTGCCAACCTAGCAGCTCAAAAACATGCAAATATAAGTAGATCAATAGGGAAGGTAATGGTGCTCCATGCAGTCATGCTAATGGCCACATGACCTTGGAGGTGTCTACGGACAACACCGGCTCTTTGGCCTAGAAATGGAGATGAGCACCAACCCCCAGTTGGACACGACTAGACTTTACTTTTACCTAAATATGGTAATTATAGGAAACGGAGCCAAGTGGCAACTAACCCCAGCTGCATGAGTTGACCCACATCCCACTCTTGGCTGCAACCAGGTGAAACAGCTACTAATACTGTATTTATTTACTCAATTCTAATGCTCACCTTTTTTGACTAAATGACCTTCCCAAAAATAGGGTGCGCGTTAGATTTGCACAATATGGTAAACACTTTTTTGCATTGGGATGGATGGAATTTTGTCCCTTTCTACACTGCCATATAATCCAGATAATAATAAAGATTTAGCAAAAAGTTGACAACACCATAATGGAGAGCTCTCCATTCAAGGCTTGCCATCTGTTTCGCTGAAGATTCTCAAATCAGTTTTTCCCTCACAGGGTCAGATGAAAACCTTTTTTCCTACTTTGTGGCAATATTTCACTTAGCTCCTATAAACCCAGACGAAATGAAGTTGGACTGAGTTTTAGCCTTCATATTGTCTGGTCAGATTTACTTCCCCGGATAACATGCATCGCAAATGTGATCTGTGAAATTTGTAAGCGCGAGATGCAATCTGTGGGGGAGTCGGCTGAAGGACAGCTGTTTCATATCCTGCAAAATATCCTCTCTGGTTCACTCTGTTCAGCTTTAATGATGACCCAGACGCATCGAGAGCAGTACCGAGTTTGTCTCCTTTCTCCTGCAAAAAAGGATGTACTTTTTTTTTGTTTCATTTTAACAGCAAAACAAATATGTGTTTGGCTATGCACCGGATGCATCTGCCTATGCCCATGTTTTGGGAACAAATTCCTCTCTCTTCAACTATATGTGTATCCATGTGAATGGCAAGAAGAAAATTCTCCCAAACCATTAGGTGTTCAGATCAATTGTGCGAAGGCCCTCCTGGCCTCCGCCGACACCTGTGCTATTGCAAATCTATTTTATGTATGTTGTTGTTATTTTTATATAGTGCCAGAGACTTATCTTCTACTGGAGTACTAAGTTATATATCTAAAAGCACAGAGTAGAATTAACTACTGGAAGAAGGTGTTCCAAACACCAAAACAAGAAATATGACTGGGACACCTTGTTGTAACTTTGGTCACTGTGTAGAACTCTTCTCTGACACAATCACAATCTCGGATGCCATGCATGGTCTTTCAAGATACTTACAAGTGACTTTTTCAATCATCAGACATACTTATCAATGTATTGGACTGTTGTTTTTATTTAGATAAGACTGATCTCTCACATTTGAAATCTATATAAATAAGGACATTTGTTCGGGATAGAGATAAGTTGTACCTGTATATTTTGTATATAAGCAATAGACCTGTCGTGCGATAACATAGTTGATGTTTCAGAAATAACAATAATATAATACCTTGTGTATCTTAGTTATAGATATCTGTGTTTCAAATAAAAGAAGGGAATTCTCCCAAACCATCAGGTGTTCATATCAATTGTGCGAAGGCCCTCCTGGCCACTGCTGACACCCGGGCCTCCAGGCTTAGTGATGAGTGACTTCAGGGGGAGTGTGACCCCATCCAGTACAGGTTGCCATCCTAGACCCTGATCTGCCTTCCAACTGACTAGGAGAACCTCTGTCTTGTCTGGATTCAATTTCAACTTGTATGAAAGGCACCGGGTCAGGGTCTGGGCTGCTTCCTTGGCTTTTGTTATATCCCAGCCAGCCATGGCTTCAGAGCCTGACCAGGAGCTGAACTCTGACACAGATGAGGCTTATTATGACTTTTCACCCAGTTCTGAGAACCCGTTGCAGCTCCAGGTGCCTGGAGAAATCAGCCAGGAAGAGCCATTAATTGGAAGGGAGACTCCTACTTTTCCTCCCTTTTCTGTGCCAGATGTTCTCAGCTCACATGAGAATGCAGATTTTAATTGAAGAGAATTTCTGAATTGTGATAGAAGCGCAAAACAAGACCTTCGTAGAACTCAACGTCTGGCGTCCCGAGGGGATAATGGTTAGAGTTCCCATGGGAAGTTTTTGGGAGTATTGCTCTCCCTATCTTGGATTCAATTCAGGATCCAAAAAAGTGTTTTGCTCGGTGGCTTCTTTGCGGTGTCAACGTTGCTTTCTTGGAGAGAGGTTTCTCCGTTTCCAGCTCCTGTTCCCAAGCCAAGTATTCCAGTTCTAGTCAGGCCGTGCCGTGCCGTGACTCTCGAGTAGACCTTGACTTTACTTCAGTTGTTATTCTTGTTCCTGTTTCAAGTTTGCCTCAGCTTTGACAATTTGTTGCCTTGATCGTTACAGAGTATTTCCAGTGGATTGAACTCTGTTTCCGGCCAGCCTTGTTTCCTTGTTTCAACTCAAGAACATTCTAACTGCTTTGGAGTGAACTTTTGCCCTATGGACTTTGGATTATAATATTGGACCTTTTCCTTCATCTTATTGGACTAATCTTTGACTTTCCTAAGAGAACTACTTCCTCTTCGAAATCTATACCTATTTTCTTCTGGATTTATATTTGCTTTAATAAAGTTATTATATGTTATATTGACTCCTGTCTGGTTTTCGAGTGCTTACGCTGCCTTGGAGTGCAACAGCTTTTGGTGGAAATGAGTAGTAGAGTTGGGTGTCATCTGTGTACAGATGGCACCAAATTCCAAAACCCCTAATATGTTGTAGCCCAGGCTCCATCTGAGTTGTCAGGTGAGCCTGAGCTTGGGCCTGTTCAGCCTATGATTGTCCCTGCACCTGCCTTGTCAGGACCAGAGTTTGGACCAGAGACAGAATGGTTGCAAGTAGCAGTTTGAACCGCATTCCTCAAAGCAGTCAAGGACGGATCTTCTGGTTCCAGATGGACATTCCATCTCGGATGCTGGAAGTGATAAAGCAGAGAGGGATAATGAGCTTGACAGGATTAGAGTAATAACTCAGTTGAGAAAAGAAAAGGAGTATGTTATGAGGAGTAGGCATTTGCTTTTGAAACGAAATAATAAGCAACCTTCTCACGATATGGGACCTTGAATTTCCCTTAAGAAGGGTGCTTTCTCTGATACAGCCAGAGGTGGTAATGTCGCAAATCCAAGAAGGAATATCTTTGCTTCATGTGCATTCCTGTATTCCTCCAGTTCGAATTCTGGAAGTGATAAAGCAGAGAGGGATAATGAGCTTGACAGGAGGAGAGTGATAACTCAGTTGAGAAAAGAAAAGGAGCATGTTAAGAGGAGTAGGCATTTGCTTTTGAAACAAAATAATGAGCAACCTTCTCACGAGATGGGAGCTTGAATTTCCCTTAAGAAGGGGCGCTTTCTCTGACACAGTCAGAAGTGGTAACGTTGCAAATCCAAAAAGGAAGATCTTTGCTTCATGTGTATTCCTGCAGCCTTGTATCTTGATTCAAGTTCCAGCCTTGCTTGTTCTTGTGTTTCCAGTTGAATGCTCCAGTATTTTGCAGTTTGGAGTTTTGTTCCAGCCAAGACCCTTGCCTTGTGTTCCAGCTTGGACTCTGTACCTTGGACTAAACTTGGAGTTTTGTCCCTGCACTCCATTGTTGTTTTCTGTGTTTCATGCTCGATTCATGCCTTGGATTAATTGTTTGGACTATTCGGGATATCTTTCATGGGACTTACTTTGATATCTATGTTCTTTGAGTGATTTTGATAGACACTTGCTTCAAGATTTTCAAGCACCATAATGATTTCTCCCAGCGGCAAAATAACATAATGGGGAGCCAGTTTGTTGTAGTGGTTTGAGTTTTGGAGGATGACTTTGGAGTTCCCGCTCAACCATGGAAGGCCACTTGGTCTTGGGCAAGTCACACTCTCTCAGCCTCAAGAAGGAAGCAAAGGCTGAGTAAATCTTGCCATAACAACAATCCAAGTGGTAGGTTTATCTTAGGGACCCTCTTTTGCCGATGCAACTTTTTGGTTATTGCTTTGGAAGTAGTGGATGTTTACTTCCTCAGAAGTTTCCAAGTAAAAGTTTGGTGGTTACAGTCTGAGATGGATTTTCAGCAACGGGAAGCATTGAAACTTTTGAGTTCTCTTTTGCTACGAATTGAGTAATGGATTAAACTAGTGCCTCCTGAGTTCAGCGGCTGAAAAATGGGTTTCTTGACTCCATTTACCAAGTGACCACAAGTTTTCGAGCCCGATACTTCCAGACATCCTTGAATAGGTTTGTTGCATTTCATTCCCCGAGTCAAAGCAGGACAAGAAATAGAGTGAAAAATAATGTTCGCGGAATCTCAAGTAGCTAATATATATGCGGCGTGTGAATTTATGTGTGCAATTCTGCATAGATTTCTAACTAGAGAGAAGGAGGAAATTCTTGCCATTCATCTTTGCTTAATGCCGCTATGAATGAGTCCCAGGTGATAGAAGGAAGGTATCGCTGCAGATCCCAGCCATTAAAGATCATCACGGCCTTAAATTCATAAGTTTGCCATTTGGGAGCACGTTTCTGCAAACATTAGGAACCCAGAATGTACAAAGATTTCAGACCTTGGTTAGGAATCTTTTTTTAAAAACAATAAATGTGCACCTATACACTCCTTTTTAGAGTCAGGCTCATAATTCAGTTCTGATAAATTAGATCTAATTAATATGAAATGCCTCAAAGTGTGTCATAGGATCAGCCCTACATTTAACTAAAACGAGGCAGTTGTTATTTATTTATTGTTTTATACTATACTAGCTGTGCCCGGCCACGCGTTGCTGTGGCGAAGTCTGGTGGTATGGGAAATAAAGTATTGAGGAATTGGTGGTAGTTGAGGTAAAGGGTAAAGCTTTCCCCCTGACGTTAAGTCCATTATAAATCATCATCATCATCATCATCATCATCATCATCATCATCATTTAATTACTTATTAATCACCCTCCATCCACGATGCTCTAGGCGATTTACAAGATAAAATTGTAAAGGATAAAAATACATACATACAAATATTGATAAAATTGGGTTATATAGCTGTGTGGAAGGGCCTTGAGTCTACACTGCCATATAATCCAGTTAAAATCAGATAATCTGTATTTTATAGGCAGTGTGGAAGAAGCCTAAGTGAGACCTAACTCTGCCTGTCCCCTGGGCTGAGTGGGTTGCTAGGAGACCAAGTGGGCGGAGCTTAGCCTTCTAACTGGCAGCAATTGGATAAAAACAATTATTCCCCTCCCTCTAATTAGGACTTTTCTTTTCTTTTCTTTTTGTTGTATGAACGCAGAGGCATGGATGAGGGGTTGTGCTGCCAAGTTTAGTGTTTCTGGGATGTGTAGTTTTGTTGTTTTGTCTCAGGCTGAAATTTCATTACCCTTTTATATATATAGATATATAAATGCGCAAGTACACACACACACACACACACAGACTCCACTTGCCTCATTTCCAGTAGAATCTCTGAGGATGCCAGCCACAGATGCAGGCAAAACATCAGGAGAGAATGCTGCTGGAACATGGCCATCCAGCCCAAAAATCTTACAGCAAACCAGCAATTCCAGCCATGAAAGCATTTGACAATTTCCTGTTTACGACACAATTTGAAAGGGTTCTTGGCCATTCTGCTTATTGTTTGAGGAAAAACAACTACGTCTCTGTGTTGAGCAGAACTAGAGAGAATATTGGAGAGAAAAATGTCTTCATCCCAGGGTTGTCATACACAAAAGTATTTCCATGGTGATGTAGTCTCTAATGTCTTCTAGCCTTAGATTAATTGCAGAGCAGGAAATAATCATTTCCTTACAAGGATTGGCTTTTAAAAATTTCTTTATTGCTTATTTTTCTCTCTCCCACCCAACACCCCTTAAATACTCATTATGAACATAGTGGTCAAATGCTTCTATGATTAATTCTGTCCATTTTGCTGCTTTCCCCGTTTCTTTTGTGCTAAGTAGTGCTGTAATTGGCTCATTCGTAAAAAAAACCTCTGACATCTCTGTGTAATTTATTTCTCTCCTTTACAGATAAATTATTTCCTTTTCTCTTTGATTTCCAAGCAACTCACTTATGGGATTGCAAAGAGTTGGTCAGGTTGTTGCTGCTGTTTAGATTTTTGGAACAACAAGTAGCCTTGGCATATCGAAACTTTATCTTGTGCTGGGAATTATAATCTATTGTGATCCTTCCTTTGTGCTTGCATTTCTAAGGACAATGGCACTATTACCTTACTATGATGGTGGAATTGTGTGCTCCGGTGAAGCTACTCTAGAGATAATATGAGGGTTGAATGAAAAGTAATGCTTCCACCTTCGTAACTCCTCAACAGATGGCAGTCCTGGTCTGCGGCAGGTCCTGGCTTGTTCAATAGACTCTCCTCTACAGTTCCATTTGGTGGAAAGCTTTAGCATTGAACAGTTGTGTCGTTAAAGTGCAAAGTATGGAACCCTGTGCAGACGGCGAAGCCTTAGCATTGAACGGTTGTGTTGTTAAAGTGTGAAGTATGGAACCCTGCGCAGATGCGGAAGCCTTAGCATTGAACGGTTGTGTTGTTAAAGTGTGAAGTATGGAACCCTGCGCAGATGCGGAAGCCTTAGCATTGAACGGTTGTGTTGTTAAAGTGTGAAGTATGGAACCCTGCGCAGATGCGGAAGCCTTAGCATTGAACGGTTGTGTTGTTAAAGTGCGAAGTATGGAACCCTGCGCAGACGGGGAAGCCTTAGCATTGAACGGTTGTGTTGTTAAAGTGTGAAGTATGGAACCCTGCGCAGATGGGCAAGCCTTAGCATTGAACGGTTGTGTTGTTAAAGTGTGAAGTATGGAACCCTGCGCAGATGCGGAAGCCTTAGCATTGAACGGTTGTGTTGTTAAAGTGCGAAGTATGGAACCCTGCGCAGACGGGGAAGCCTTAGCATTGAACGGTTGTGTTGTTAAAGTGCGAAGTATGGAACCCTGCGCAGACGGGGAAGCCTTAGCATTGAACGGTTGTGTTGTTAAAGTGCGAAGTATAGAACCCTGCGCAGATGGGCAAGCCTTAGCATTGAACGGTTGTGTTGTTAAAGTGTGAAGTATGGAACCCTGCGCAGATGCGAAAGCCTTAGCATTGAACGGTTGTGTTGTTAAAGTGTGAAGTATGGAACCCTGCGCAGATGCGGAAGCCTTAGCATTGAACGGTTGTGTTGTTAAAGTGTGAAGTATGGAACCCTGCGCAGATGCGGAAGCCTTAGCATTGAACGGTTGTGTTGTTAAAGTGCGAAGTATGGAACCCTGCGCAGACAGGGCAGCCTTAGCATTGAACGGTTGTGTTGTTAAAGTGCGAAGTATGGAACCCTGCGCAGATGCGGAAGCCTTAGCATTGAACGGTTGTGTTGTTAAAGTGCGAAGTATGGAACCCTGCGCAGACGGGGAAGCCTTAGCTTTGAACGGTTGTGTTGTTAAAGTGTGAAGTATGGAACCCTGCGCAGATGGGGAAGCCTTAACATTGAACGGTTGTGTTGTTAAAGTGTGAAGTATGGAACTCTGCGCAGACGGTCAGTCAATGCAACTTAAGCAACGTGCAGTCATTGAATTCTTGAGAGCAGAAGGTGTCAACCCAAAGGAGATTCATCAGAGGATGCAAGCTGTTTATGGTGACTGTGTTGATGTGAGTACTATATGTCATTGGGTGAGTAAATTTAAAGATGTTGATGTGGGAACATCTGACCTGCGTGACAAACAAGAGTTGGATGTCCTGTGACAGCAACCACTGAGTTTCACAAGCAAAGGGTTGACAGATTGATTCAGGATGATTGTCATATCACTCAGAGAAAAATTTCAAGCCTAATCGGCATTTCACAAGAACGTGTGGGTCACATTATTGCTTTGCTTGGCTATCGGAAGATCTGTGCACGATGGAGACTGTGAGACGCTGGTTGCGGAAACAGAGTGTCGACTTCTTCCGTGACGGCATCAGAAAACTTGTTCATCATTGGCAGAAATGTATCCAATTGTCTGGTGATTATGTGGAAACGGCGCTCCATGCAGTCATGCCGGCCACATGACCTTGGAGGTGTCTACGGACAATGCCGGCTCTTTGGCTTAGAAATGGAGATGATCACCAACCCCCAGAGTCAGATATGACTGGACTTAACGTCAGGGGAAACCTTTATCTTTACCTATGTGGAAAAGTGAATAGTGGTAGTTAAAGAGCACATTCTAAGGATTATTTCTGCATTTGATTTATTAAACTATTCCCATCTAAACCCAAGTAACGAAGGTGGGGGCATTACTTTTCATTCAACCCTCGGATTAAGAGTTGCTTTCACTTCTGCCAGCAGGTTGCTTTGTGTGCAATGCTTTATCTTCATTGCTAGTCTTGCAAGGGATCTTTCTTGGCTATTGGAAGATCTGTGCACAATGGGTCCTGTGAGACACCGGTTGCGGAAACAGAGTGTCGACTTCTTCCGTGACGGCTTCAGAAAACTTGTTCATCATTGGCAGAAATGTATCCAATTGTCTGGTGATTGTGTGGAAAAGTGAATAGTGGTAGTTAAAGAGCACATTCTAAGGATTATTTCTGCGTTTGATTTATTAAACTATTCCCATCCAAACCCAAGTAACAGAGGTGGAGGCATTACTTTTCGTTCAACCCTCGTACAAACTATTTGTCTTCTGGGAAAGGAAGGAGAGAACGAGTTCCAACTTGGCTGATGAAAACGTTTGCCTTCCTCTTTCCCGGGCACATGATGCTGCAGAGACAATTGATCATTTTCACCTGTGTTTTTTTTCTTTCTTACAATTAAAACCTATTTCGTTTCTGCCAACTCCTCCTCTAACTCCCCAGGCGATGTCGTCTGATTCTGTTGGCTGACAACCTCGGTAGCAGCAGAGCCAGCTTTCATAGAACAGCTCAAATTTTTGAAAGCCAGACCAAAACATGTCCAAAGAATATTGAATGGAGTGGGAGTTGTTTCTATTAATAAATGACGTGTGTTTCAACATTCATGGATGATTTCTGAGCTGTGCTTACAAATATGTTCAATGCGGACGCCAAGTAGCCTTCTTTTGTAATTAGTGTTACCTGCACTTGCATTTCAAATATCAAATTGTTATGCTAAGTGGATGCCGAGTTTTGCACAGAAGGCAATAAACAGGGTGGTGGTGAGCAAGATAGGCTCTCAAAGGGAGAGATTTATACTTTATATGCATGGATTTATCAGTCAGATTGCTGGACTGAAATTTAATATGGAAAATTTGGAGTCAGTACTGGACAATGACATATACTGTGTCATACAATATACAAATTATTGGTAAGTTTACCAGATCATGGGGGGCACCGGTGGTGCAGTGGGTTAAACCGTTGAGCTGCTGAACTTGCTGATGGAAAGGTTGGTGGTTCGAATCCGGGGAGCAGAATGAGCTCCCGCTGTTAGCCCCAGCTTCTGCCAACCTAGCAGTTCGAAAACATGCAAATGTGAGTAGATCAATAGGTACTGCTCCGGCAGGAAAGTAATGGTGTTTCATGCTGGACACATGACCTTGGAGGTGTCTATGGACTAAATAGGAAAAAATAGGGTGTAGGAAACTGAGAAAATATGATGACTAGACAGAGAATGTAGATCCCTTAGATTAGATGATGTTGATTATTTGTAGTTATGTTTTTATGTTTAGGACGTAGTAGTATTATTTTAATTAAAAATAATAATCAGAATGTATTGTTGAAGGCTTTCATGGCCAGAATCACTGCCTTGCTTTGAGTTTTTTGGGTTGTATAGCCATGAAGGAAGGTAACGGCTCTCCATGTAGTCATGCCAGTGGCCACATGGCCTTGGAGGTGTCTACGGACAACGCCGGCTCTTTGGCTTAGAAATGGAGATGAGCATCAACCCCCAGAGTCGTACACGACTGGACTTAACATCAGGGGAAACCTGTATCTTTTACCTTTGATATTATTCTACCTGTGTTTTCAATAAAAACATCCTGGAAAAAAAAGATAAAGGTAAAAGCAAAGGTTTTCTTTGATTCAGTATTTATTAAGATCTCCTGCTTCTGTTGTTATGCTTTAGATATAATTTGATGCTAAGTATAAGGTAAAGGTAAAGGTTTTCCCCTGACGTTAAGTCCAGTCGTGACCAACTCTGGGGGTTGGTGCTCATCTCAATTTCCAAGCCGAAGAGCCGCCGTTGTCCGTAGACACCTCCAAGGTCATGTGGCTGGCATGACTGCATGGAGCACCGTTTCCTTCTTGCCAGAGTGGTACCTATTGATCTACTCGCATTGGCATGTTTTCAAACTGCTAGGTTGACAGAAGCTGGGGCTAACAGTGGGAGCTCACTTCGCTTCCTGGATTCGAACCTGGGACCTTTCGGTCTGAAAATTCAGCAGCTCAGCGCTTTAACACACCGGGGGCTCCTCACTACATTAATAGCACAGTACAAAGATGGCAGCAAAAATAAGGAGTGCCAGGCGTACAACATTGCATTCTTTGATTCAGTATTTATTAAGATCTCCTGCTTCTGTTGTTATGTTTCATATATAATTTGATGCTAAGCATAAGGTAAAGGCTTCCCCTGACGTTAAGTCCAGTCGTGACCGACTCTGGGGGTTTGTGCTCATCTCCATTTCTAAGCCGAAGAGCCGGAGTTGTCCATAGACACCTCCAAGGTCGTGTGGCCATTGGCATGACTGCATGGAGAGCCATTACCTTCCCGCCGGAGCGGTACCAATGGATCTACTCACATTGGCATGTTTTCAAACTGCTAGGTTGGCAGAAGCTGGGGCTAACAGCGAGTGCTTATTCCGCTCCCAGGATTTGAACCTGGGACCTTTTGGTCCACAAGTTCAGCAGCTCAGCGCTTTTAACACACTGTGCTACCATGCGTATGGCTTGGAAGATATGATGCTAAGTACAGTAGAGTCTCACTTATCCAAGCCTCACTTATCCAAGCCTCTGGATTATCCAAGCCAGTTTTGTAGTCAATGTTTTCAATATATCGTGATATTTTGGTGCTAAATTTGTAAATACAGTAATTACAACATAACATTACTGCGTATTGAACTACCTCTTCTGTCAAATTTGTTGTATAACATGATGTTTGGGTGCTTAATTTGTAAAATCATAACCTAATTTGATGTTTAATAGGCTTTTCCTTAATCCCTCCTTATTATCCAAGATATTCGCTTAGCCAAGCTTCTGCCGGCCCGTTTAGCTTGGATAAGTGAGACTCTACTGTATACAAGAAGGAAAACAATCTAATTATTAATACAACGGGGTCATTAATAGTGCAAAAGCATAAATATCCGATGCCAAACGATCTTAAATATGTATGCTCTTTAAAGGATATGGATCAAATTAAACTAAGCCTCTCACACCATAGGACAGGGATTATTTCAATCCTGGAAAGCGAGTTTGGAGTTACCTGTTGTGATGTCTGAGTCTTTGCTAGCCTTGCTTCCTCTGAGCCCGTCAAGTGAGCATCTGGCATGACAACGATCGAGCCCTAATTACTAACACGGAGCTCTGTGCCAGAACTTCTGAGCCTCTTTTAAAGCAGATAACTTTGTCTCTCCCAAGTTTTACTTCTTCCTCTTTTTTAATGTTCCTCCCGTACAAAGGCAAAAAAGCGGCGCTTTGTTCCGAAAACTCCAAAGGAAGTGTTCGCACAAAGAGATTAAGCTGCCGAGCCGCCGAACTCATCTGCGCGATGCCAGATCTGCCCCCAAAATACGGCAGGTTCAGAGAATTTCCACCTATCAAAATATCCCCTTGAAGTTCTCTATAATTGGTCCCCTAATTATCCTTGGCCATCTTGTTAGGCCCTGGATTAATAGATCCTATTTTTAAGAGACAGGCCATCCAAACCAAGTTAAATTAGCTGAGGAAAGGAAAAAGGGAGTCATTGGTATGTGCCAAATGAATATTACTTCTGTCAAGTTATTTATTTAAATGTATTTATTTAAAATATTGAACCGAGAATTTAGCACCGAGATTAAAGGAGTTATACATATTTCGCCTAGAGCCACGACACGATAACATTTAAACATCTAACAGGCAATGCTTCAAATGGAGGAGGAGAAAACTAAGAATATTAGATATTAATAAGGCTTGACTGACAGGCAAAGAGTATGGGAATTGGCAGGATATTTATGGACAAATACACAAGCTTAGCTCTTTTCTGCTACAACCTGCCTCTGAACAAAAGCACCACATGCCTAGATATCAATAAATGCCAATTTTGCATTATTTGACACCTGACATTTGACTCATGGGTTATCCTTTTGTTAATTTTTTTCAAGGATACAATGAATAATATTTCACTTCGCAGATCAATGATTCACTTACTCATGAGCCAAGTCACCTTAGGCTACACATATAATAATAATAATAATAATAATAATAATAATAACAACAACAACTGCAAAAGGCCACCCTACTGGGATCTGCACACATCATCCGAAAATACATCACAGTCCTAGACACTTGGGAAGTGTTCGACTTGTGATTTTTGATACGAAATCCAGCATATCTATCTTGTTTGCTGTCTGTCTAATAATAATAATAATAATAATAATAATAATAATAATAATAATAATAATAATAATAATAATAATAGAAGACAGAAGGCCTGATCCTTGCAGCCCAGGAGCAAGACATAAGAACAAATGCAATTCAGGCCAAGATCGAAAAATCAGCTGATGACTCAAAATGCAGACTGTGCAAGGAAACCAACGAAACCATTGATCATATCCTCAGCTGCTATAAGAAAATCGCACAGACAGACTACAAACAGAGGCACAACCATGTGGCCCAAATGATTCATTGGAACTTATGCCTCAAGTACCACCTCCCAGCAGTAAAGAACTGGTGGGATCACAAACCTGCAAAAGTATTGGAAAATGAGCACGCAAAGATACTGTGGGACTTCCGAATCCAGACTGACAAAGTTCTGGAACACAACACACCAGACATCACAGTTGTGGAAAAGAAAAAGGTTTGGACCATTGATGTTGCCATCCCAGGTGACAGTCGCATTGATGAAAAACAACAGGAAAAACTCAGCCGCTATCAGGACTTCAAGATCGAACTTCAAAGACTCTGGCAGAAACCAGTGCAGGTGGTCCCAGTGGTGATGGGCACACTGGGTGCCGTGCCAAAAGATCTCAGCCGACAAAATTACGATCTGCCAACTGCAAAAGGCCACCCAACTGGTATCTGCACGCATCATCTGAAAATACATCACACAGTCCTAGACACTTGGGAAGTGTTCGACTTGTGATTTTGTGATACGAAATCCAGCATGTCTATCTTGTTTGCTGTGTCATAAAATGATTAATAATAATAATAATAATAATAATAATAATAATAATAATAATAATAAGACTCAGTAGAACTGGTCTGAAGCCTTTGTGGACTGGAAAAAAACTCAAAACATTCCCACAATGCAGAGTAATGCTTTGACAGCACTCAGTGGTTCCATGGGAAGCTTTTTCTATACCAATGTTTGAAAACAGTACAGTGCTTACTTAAAGCAAATGTGAGTAGATAAATAGGTACTGCTTAAAAACGGGGAGGTATTTCAAGGAACCCATGAGGAAATGCCAGGAAAATGCTGGCGATTTGACCATGGAGGAATTTTACAAACAAAACACTCTTTGGCAGGGAGATGGAGCAACATTATCATGTCCAGAACTAGGCACAAACCTCCAAGATGCCGAAGATGGGAAAATATATAGATACTTCTATCTATGTACAATTGTGTGTCTTGTCAGTGTATAAATGGCACTGAACATTTGCCACGTATGTATCTTCTGTGATCCGCCCTGAGTCCCCTTCATGGTGAGAAAGGCGGAATATAAATACTGTAAATAAATAAAAAAAACATAGTTAAGCTGTGGAATTCATTGTCATAAGGTATGGTGATGGCCACCAAACCTGAAGGCTTTAAGAATGGCTGGAAAAAATAATAGAGGATAAAAATCTCAGTAGTATTATTAACCACTAACTTGCGAGGTACCAGCAAGTGTTGCAACACTTTCTGGCAGCAAGATGGAACTTCTTTGCCAGACTTCAGGGTATTTATGGAGCTGCCCACATATTCAATCTAAATTAAATACGGTTCTCCTTTTAGAGCCGTTTCAAACTTTATTGAAATGGGATTTGATGCACAGAAGATTAAGCATATTTCAAAACTAATTTGAAATCTCGCAGTGGGCTCTAACTTTTTTTTGATCTTTAATTTTAATTTAAATGATTAAATTAAGTTTGGTAACAGTTTATTATTAATGGAGATGAATATAAATATAATTATCAAGACAAAAATATCGGTGCTCCAGAAAGCAGGGGGGATCATGTTGGATTTAGATCACTTCAAGGCTGATCTGCCAGATGTTCCGCCGCTTTGCGCATACATAGTGTGAGACATTTACTTTCTGAGATGAGGCTCTCAGACTATACATTTTTAGAAGGATTGCGATGTATATATATATATATATATATATATATATATATATATATAAGGTTTCCCCTTGACATTAAGTCCAGTCATGTCCGACTCTGGGGGTTGGTGCTCATCACGGGCCTTTGTGATGAGGTCCTTAGTTGGCTATTCCCAGAATGTAGCTCTGGGAGATCCTTCACTGCTGCTCCCACATTAAGTTGTTCTTACCTTGAATAAGCTAGATTTTATAAAGTGGCCCAACTGTCTGTGTCTGGTCTTGATATTTCCTGTGTTGGTCAGAAAGCACACCATAGAAAGCTCTCTCTGTGTGTCTAATCTATTTATATAAAAACTAGCTGTGCCTAGCCACGCGTTGCTGTGGCTAGGACTTAATTTTTCTTTTCTTTTTATTGTATGAACGTAGAGGCATGCATGAGAGTTGGGTCGATACAGGGAATGCCGTGGATGTAGCGTACCTGGATTTCAGTAAGGCCTTCGACAAAGTCCCCCACGACCTTCTGGCAAACAAACTAGTAAAATGTGGGCTAGACAAAACTACGGTTAGGTGGATCTGTAACTGGCTAAGCGAACGAACCCAAAGGGTGCTCACCAATCATGTCTTCATCATGGAAAGAAGTGACAAGTGGAGTGCCGCAGGGCTCCGTCCTGGGCCCGGTTCTGTTCAACATCTTTATTAACGACTTAGACGAAGGGTTAGAAGGCACGATCATCAAGTTTGCAGACGACACCAAACTGGGAGGGATAGCTAACACTCCAGAAGACAGGAGCAGAATTCAAAACGATCTTGACAGACTAGAGAGATGATTGGCCGAAACTCACAAAATGAAGTTCAACAGGGACAAATGCAAGATACTTCACTTCGGCAGAAAAAATGGAAATCAAAGATACAGAATGGGGGACGATGCCTGGCTTGACAGCAGTGTGTGCGAAAAAGACCTTGGAGTCATCGTGGACAACAAGTTAAACATGAGCCAACAATGTGATGCAGCAGCTAAAAAAGCCAATGGGATTCTGGCCTGCATCAATAGGGGAATAGCGTCTAGATCCAGGGAAGTCCTGCTCCCCTCTATTCTGCCTTGGTCAGACCACACCTGGAATTCTGTGTCCAATTTTGGGCACCACAGTTGAAGGGAGATGTTGACAAGCTGGAAAGCGTCCAGAGGAGGGCGACTAAAATGATGAAGGGTCTGGAGAACAAGCCCTATGAGGAGCGGCTTAAAGAGCTGGGCATGTTTAGCCTGCAGAAGAGAAGGCTGAGAGGAGACATGATAGCCATGTACAAATACGTGAAGGGAAGTCATAGGGAGGAGGGAGCAAGCTTGTTTTCTGCTGCCCTGCAGACTAGGACACGGAACAATGGCTTCAAACTACAGGAAAGGAGATTCCACCTGAACATCAGGAAGAACTTCCTCACTGTGAGAAGGGCTGTTCACCAGTGGAACTCTCTCCCCGGGGCCGTGGTGGAGGCTCCTTCCTTGGAGGCTTTTAAGCAGAGGCTGGATGGCCATCTGTCGGGGGTGCTTTGAATGCGATTTCCTGCTTCTTAGCAGGGGGTTGGACTAGATGGCCCATGTGGTCTCTTCCAACTCTACTATTCTATGATTCTATGAGAGGTTGTGCTGTCAATTTTCAAGGTTGTGGGGCATTTACTTTAGTTGTTTTGTCCGGTGCCGTGATTCCATTACCCTTTTATATATATGGATGTAATGTACGTTTGTAGGACTGAGTAAACTACAAAACCACTGAATCAAATCACACCAAATTTGGCCACAAAAGACGTAGTCATCCAGTCTATGTGTTTCAAACAAAAAAAAACTTAGAAAATAAAGTCCAAATTAGAGGAAGAGGAAGAACCATTTCCCCCCCCTTGTTGCCAAAATCTCTATAACCAGGACCGTAAATAAAGAGCAAAACTCTAAAAACAGGGAGATTCCAGACAGGAAAAAAACCAGGGCCAGCTAACACCTCCCAACAAAGGATTCCCCCAGGCAGTAAGCAGCCAGGCATGGGTAATTTCTTTATATAGCCTCAGGGTTCAACTCGCATTTGGGTTCTCCCCAATGTTCTTATAGCACCTTTAACTTCCTCTATGTTTACAAGTCTCACTTAGTGCACTTTGATCAGCCCATCCTAATGTTTTTATTGATGTGTTTTAACTTTGTCTTATTAATGGTTTGATTTTAATTGTATGTTTTAATTTTTCATTTGTGCGTTTTCGATATTTGATGTTTTTGTATGTATACTCTTTTGCATTTGTAAGCCGCCCTGAGTCCCTGTGGGGAGATAGAGGCGGGGTACAAGAATAAAATAATAATAATAATAATAATAATAATAATAATAATAATAATAATAATAATAATAATAATAATTAGAAGCTGCAAGGCCATTAAATGCTAATCAAGGTGGCTAATTGCAGCATTCATACCTTCAGCACTGAGACTATTCATTGCCATTCATCCTGGCCAACCAAGAATTCCATAAGGTATTCCACGCTGGAACTCAATCGACAGACCCAGTCCTTTAAACTTGAACACGCCCATCTGTATTTTAGAATGTGTTTTATGGATGTCTGATGTAAGTTAATAATTTTTAACTGTTTTATAGTGCATCATACCATTTTTATATGTGTGTTTTATTGAAAGCCGCCCTGAGTCCCCTGTTGGGTGAGAAGGGCGGGATATAAATATTGTAATAAACAAATAAATAAAGGTAGAAAGCGGCCAGGTTTGCAAGCAGCAAGGCTATTCAGTGCTGTTCAACCTGGCCAACCAAGATTTCCCCTAGATAGAAAACTCCCAGGCTTTGAAGCCATGAGGCTATTCCGTCCCATTCAACCTGGCCAACAAAAAATGCCCCTATGTAGAAAGCAGCCAGGCTTTGAAGCAGCGAGGATATTCAGTGCAATTCTAGCAGCCCAAAAAATTATTCCCCTAGAATGCAAGTACCCAACCTTCTGAGCAGCAAGCCTATTTGATTGTATTCCAGCTCACCAAACAAGGATTCTCATAAGAAGAAAACAGACAGGCTTTGAGACTGTAAGTCTATTCAGTGTTATTCCACCTGGCCAACAAATGATTCCCATAAGCCACAGCAACGCGTGGCTGGGCACAGCTAGTTCACCATAAAAGTCCCCATAGCCCAGTTACCAAGAAGAAACAAGAGGGTCTTTCAGAAAAAACTCTACACTTTACAATTTAGTAGTGCAAGATTGCCTTCCACTTGTTTATTCCTAGATATTCTGACTGAAATACGAGTGTCAGCTGACTATGTACAGTAGAGTCTCACTTATCCAAACTAAATGGCCCGGCAGAAGCTTGGATAAGCGAATATCTTGGATAATAAGGAGGGATTAAGGAAAAGCCTATTAAACATCAAATTAGGTTATGATTTTACAAATTAAGCACCAAAACATCATGTTATACACAAATTTGACAGAAAAAGCAGTTCAATATGCAATGATGTTATGTTGTAATTACTGTATTTACAAATTTAGCACCAAAATATCATGATATATTGAAAACATTGACAAGTAAAAATGGCTTGGATAATCCAGAAGCTTGGATAAGCGAGTGTTGGATAAGTGAGACTCTACTGTACATGTAATATTAATAATAATATTATGATGTAATACAATGTAATAATAATTATAATTCACTATTATAATTGTATATTTATATTACATGCAATATTACTAATAATATTGCAATATAGTCATTAGACATGTCCAAAAAATCGTTTTGAATCGTATATCAGAATTATTTCGGATTGTTCTCACTTTTCGATACGCATTCCGAGACATTGTCTCACAGCACAACCAGCAATGTAATTCGAACCATTGTTGGCCCATTCTCTAATTGTCTCTTAATGTTTCATTAATTTTTCCTCCCCCCAAAATTTTTTAAAATATATTTTTAAAAATATTTTAAAAATTATTATTTTTTCTGCAACCTACCTTGAATGGGAGCTTATTTGCAAATTTGATGAGGATAGCTCAAGAAATGAGGGCGGGAGAGCCTGTAAAAGTCCCCCCCCTCGGGTTCCTTTTTTTTTTTTGGCGATTGCGCATGCGCGTCTGCCATTTTAGAAACATTTAGAATCATTACGAATTTTCGGAAATATCCGAAATTTTTGGGTGAAAAAATCGGAAATACTTTCTATATCGAAGCGCCAGCGCCCGCTACTTTAGAAACGAGAATTGAAACACTTTTTCCATCGATCGGACATGCCTAATAGTCATATAATATAATATATTGTATGTATATATACTTGTAAACCGCCCTGAGTCCCCTTTGGGGTGAGAAGGGCGGGATATAAATCTCGCAAATAAATAAATAAATAAATGAGGAAGAGCTGTTTTCAACCCTGGTTGCTGGTCAGAAGGGTAGGCCCCACCCCCTTTAGGCCCCGCCCACTTCGTCTCCTAGCAACCCCTTCGGCCACAATGGCACTGGAGTACAGCCAAGGTTCAGGCTTTTGAGACTGCAAGGCTGTTCACTGCTATTCCACCTGGCCAACAAAGCATTTCCATAAGCCATAGCAACACGTGGCCGGGCACAGCTAGTTCACTATAAAAGTCCCCATAGCCCAGTTACCAAGAAGAAACTAGACCAACAGACCATTAGATGCCCTCGAGGATGAATCTATAGGGTCTTTCAGAAAAACTCAGCACTTCACAATTTAGTAATGCAAGACTGCCTTCCACAGATGTATTCATAGACATTATTTTTATTTATTTATTTATTTACAGCATTTATATTCCGCCCTTCTCACCCCGAAGGGGACTCAGGGCGGATCACATTACACATATAGGCAAAAATTCAATGCCTTTCAACATAGAACAAAGACAAACAAACATAGGCTCCGAGCGGCCTCGAACTCATGACCTCCTGGTCAGAGTGATTTATTGCAGTTAATTGCAGCTGGCTTGCTCTCCCATCTGCGCCACAGCCCGGGCCCATTCTGACTGAAATACGAGTGTCGGCTGACTATGTGATTTTTCGAAGAGGACGTAAAAGTAATTTGGGCTCAAAATAAACCTGGAATGCATTGGAAATACCCCTTTGAAATTAAGCAGAGAAAACTAGACAAAGGACAATAAATACAAAGAGGATTGTGGAGTTGGGGTCTAAGGAAAGAATGGGTGGAAATCCCAACGGGGAAAAAAGCAGTCTAATATCAGAAGAATATATATACTTAGGAACCAAGGTGCCAGGGACACAAGCAAGGTGATGCTGGATAGATTTATTCCACATTATTGAGTTTGCCTCCTTTCCCACATATTTGGTTTGACAATTACGATGCTTTTTTTGAACCCAAACCACACACATATATTGATTCCCAGATGTTATCAAAAGAAAATAGGGCCAGATTTTTTTTTGTCATGGAGCCGAGAGTGGCGGACGATCCTGACGGGATTGAGTTCTGAGTTCTGAGAAAGGTTGAGGACAGGAAGGTGAGCATTTTTCATAAATGCTGAATGATATCTCTGAACCAAAGGACATTTGAATAGGGAACTCAGCCGAGTTCTTTCTATATTGGTCTGGTCGAGAGGAGAGCCGTATTCACTGGAGGCACTAAAAGGACAATGCAGAATAGATTTTTCAGTCTGTTGTAGATGGAGACTTATTAAAGAGTAATCTGCAGAATACAGAATGAGATTTATTTGGGTTGATATGGAAACCATTTATGGATTACACTCATGAAGGGGAAAATATAATACATAACAGAAATGATATATAGGCATTGACTTAAGTAGCTGGATGTGCCATTTTTCCTTGAAAAAAGTGCCATAACCTTCAAAATGTTTCCTCATTTCTTTTCCAGCACTTTTTTTTATTGAGTAGCTCATATAGGGGAGGATTTGGGTTTTGTTTTGATGTGCTTTATTGAAACTGTGAAAAAGGATTAAAATATACATACAAAGCCAAAACAAATCATGATATCTCAATCCCGCATTAATGGGCAGGAGTAATAGAAATTGTGCATTAGCCTTAAGTGCCTTTTCTCCATCACAGGACTTAATATTTGAATGGTGTCTCCAAAATAACCATCTTTCCTTCCTTCCTTCCTTCCTTCCTTCCTTCCTTCCTTCCTTCCATCCATCCATACAGTTCCATTCAAACCATATAGTCATATTTCATGACATATATTTCATGACTCAACTACTGAAAAACTATGTAACAGGGATAAGGAAGGAAAGAAGGAGGGAAGGAAGGAGGGAAGGAAGGAAGGAAGGAAGGAAGGAAGGAAGGAAGGAAGGAAGGAAGAAGAGAGGGAGCGAGAGAGGAAGGAAAGGAAGGAAGGAAGGAAGGAGAAAGGAAGGAAGGAAGGAGAAAGGAAGGAAGGAAGGAAGGAGAGAGGGAGCGAGAGAGGAAGGAAAGGAAGGAAGGAAGGAAGGAAGGAAGGAGAAAGGAAGGAAGGAGGAAGGAAGGAAAGAAGGAAGGAAGAAAGGAGGGAGAGAGGGAGCTAGAGAGGGAGGAAAGGAAGGAAGGAAGGAAGGAAAAAAGGAAGGAAGGAGGGAGGGAGGGAGGGAGGAAGGAGGAAGGAAGGAAGGAAGGAAGGAAGGAAGGAAGGAAGGAAGGAAAAAGGAAGGAAGGAGAGAGGGAGCGAGAGAGGAAGGAAAGGAAGGAAGGAAGGAAGGAAGGAAGGAAGGAAGGAAGGAAGGAAGGAAGGAGAAAGGAAGGAAGGAAGGAAGGAGAAAGGAAGGAAGGAGAGAGGGAGTGAGAGAGGAAGGAAAGGAAGGAAGGAAAGAAGGAAGGAAGAAAGGAGGGAGAGAGGGAGCTAGAGAGGGAGGAAAGGAAGGAAGGAAGGAAGGAAGGAAGGAAGGAAGGAAGGAAGGAAGGAAGGAAGGAAGGAAGGAAGGAAGGAAAAAGGAAGGAAGGAAGGAAGGAAGGAAGGAAGGAAGGAAGGAAGGAGGGAGGGAGGGAGGGAGGGAGAGAGGGAGGGAGGGAGAGAGGGAGGGAGGAAGGAGGAAGGAAGGAAGGAAGGAAGGAAGGAAGGAAGGAGGGAGGGAGGAAGGAAGGAAGGAAGGAAGGAAGGAGAAAGGAAGGAAGGAGAGAGGGAGCGAGAGAGGAAGGAAAGGAAGGAAGGAAGGAGGGAGGGAGGGAGGGAGGGAGGAAGGAGGAAGGAAGGAAGGAAGGAGGGAGGGAGTTAGAGAGGGAGGAAAGGAAGGAAGGAAGGAAGGAAGGAAGGAAGGAAGGAAGGAAGGAAGGAAGGAAGGAAGGAAGGAAAGAAGGAAGGAGTGAGTGGGAGAGGGAGTGAGAGAGGGAGTATAGGAAGGAAGGAAGAAAGGAAGGATGGAAGGAAGGAGGGAGAGAGGGAGTGAGAGGGGGTGGAAAGGAAGGATGGAAGGAAGGGAGGGAGGAAGGGAGGGAGGAACCATTCTCAGACACCAGTTTTACATTGTTGTTGCCTGCCTTTGAGCCACTACCAAGATATGGAGACCCTAAAGAGGGTCGGATTGAAATCTTGAAATATCTTGAAATCTTGAAACATCTTGAAATAAATTATGAAAACCTCTTGAATTGAATTATGAAAAATCATCTTAAAAAACACACATTTTTATAACCACGCCCAAAACTTCTGAATCCATCTTCTATGCCTGTGAGAAAGAAGGAAGCCAAGACTTCCACCCCAACAGGCTCCTCTGGGCAGGAACATGCGGAAAACTCGTCTTCTTTCTCTTTTTCTGCAACATAAAGGATGGCACCAGCTGGATGGAAATTGAAAGTTGGGTCCCTTGCCTGCCCTGCTTTTGCAATTCATCCAGAGTAAGTGCTAATAAAAGCTTTATCTCTTCCTTCACCATGACATATTTTGTTTATGTCACTCATTTTACAGAGAAGCTCATCTTGCAAGTTCTAAAAGTGTTATTTTGTTCTGTTTCATCTTACACTCCTTTCCCTATAAATCCCAAGCATGCAAAGCCACTGTGCTATCCACATCAACCACAGGGATATATGTTACAGTGGTCATATTCTGATCCCTTTACAAACGGCTTCTTTCCTGTTATGTTTCCTTGCTAATATCCTGCTACTGCGAGTTAATGCTAGAGTTGTTTCTGTTTTCCAGAGTTAGCCCTTTTTTGCTGGATTTTTGAACCTTTAAATTGTGTGTCAGAGAAACACATCTCATACCTGGTTCACATGTGCATAAAGTAAAGCTCTGCTAAAAGTCGATCCATACCTATCTTGAGGAGTATTTTGGTGTTTTTAGATATCTACTTTTAATACAGTCTTAATATTATTACCTTTTTCTGCCAGTTTTCTGATGACTTTATATTCTGCTTTCTTTAGTCATGGTTCTATGTTGCATTGTTCCTGTACTGTTTTGTTACTGAATGCCAGGCTAACATAGCGGGTTAAACCGCCAGCTATAGAAGATCCTGCCGACTGGAAGGTTGGCAGTTGAAGCCCAGCTCGGGGTGAGCTCCCACCGTCAGCCCAGTTTCTGCTTACCTAGCAGTTCGAAAACGTCAGTGTAGGTAGATAAATAGGTACCGCTTTGGCGGGGAGGTAAAAGGCGCCCTAAAAAAATGCCAGCAAAAATCCAACCAGTAAAGGTGTTCATGGATGACAGACTCCTCGGTATAGAAAAAAACAAACAAAAAACAGCATTTCCGCCGGCCAGATGCCGAGCACAGCCGGATGCCAGAAATTAAAAGAAGGAAGCCTTGACTCTGTTTAATGTACTTGAAGGGACCATAAGCCATAAAATAGTAAACTTTTGCCTATGTAGCTTTGCCTCTGCCTATGCCCCTCCCTTCCTGTGAGCTGGTGCCTTTCTCCGGGAAGTTCTAAAGTGAGAAGAAATTTCGGAGTAAACAAGTGAGGTCACAGGTATCATTTATGCCAAGTAGTTGTGGAAGGTGAGGAAGATCCTCAGCCATTGGTCAATTTTAGATAAGCCAAGATATATATTCTTTGTTTGCTACACACATGTTGCGACAGCCATTTGCATGGTACGGACCCACTAGAGTGGGTGCCTTATCATCAGCTGTGATAACAATAAAAGGCTTGTTTTATAGCTCTCTTGGAATTCTCTCCATTACTTCCCCTCTGGGCTAGTCTCCAACATACTGTCTTTGTCAATTGTATAATGGCATTGAAGGTTTGCCATATATGTATCTGCTCTGAGTCTAATTGGGGAGATAGAGCGGGATATAAATAAAATATATTATTATTATTATTGACACAATTATATAGTATGAAACAGCAAACAAGATAGATATGCTGGATTTCGTGTTACAAAATCACAAGTCGAACACTTCCCAAGTGTTTAGGACTGTGTGATGTATTTTTGGATGATGCATGCAGATCCCAGTAGGGTGGCCTTTTGCAGTTGGCAGATCGTAAATTTGTCAATGTCTATTGTTTCCAAATGCCGGCTGAGATCTTTTGGCACGGCACCCAGTGTGCCCATCACCACCGGGACCACCGGTACTGGTTTCTGCCATAGTCTTTGAAGTTCAATCTTGAGGTCCTAAGAGCGGCTGAGTTTTTCCTGTTGTTTTTTGTCAATGCGACTGTCACCTGGGATGGCAACATCAATGATCCAAACCTTATTCTTTTCCACAACTGTGATGTCTGGTGTGTTGTGTTCCAGAACTTTGTCATTCTGGATTCGGAAGTCCCACAGTATATTTGCGTACTCATTTTCCAATACCTTTGCAGGTTTGTGATCCCACCAGTTCTTTACTGCAAGGAGGTGGTACTTGAGGCATAAGTTCCAATGGATCATTTGGGCCACATAGTTGTGCCTCTGTTTGTAGTCTGTCTGTGCGATTTTCTTACAGCAGCTGAGGATATGATCAATGGTTTTGTCGGTTTCCTTGCACAGTCTGCATTTTGGGTCATCAGCTGATTTTTCGATCTTGGCCTGAATGGCCTTTGTCCTGATGTCTTGCTCCTGGGCTGCAAGGATCAGGCCTTCTGTCTCCTTCTTCAGGGTCCCATTCGTGAGCCAGAGCCAGGTCTTCTCCTTATCAGCTTTTCCTTCAATTTTGTCAAGGAACTTTCCATGCAATGTTTTGTTATGCCAGCTGTCAGCTCTAGTTTGTAGTGCGGTTTTCTTGTACTGTTTTTTTGTCTGCTGTGCTTTGAGGAGTTTCTGATTTTTGACTTCAATTAAGGCAGGTTCATATGCTGGATTTCATATCACAAAATCACAAGTCGAACATTTCCCAAGTGTTTAGGACTGTGTGATGTATTTTTGGATGATGCATTCAGATCCCAGTAAGATGGCCTTTGGAGTTGGCAGATCATAATTTTGTCAATGTTTATTGTTTCCAAATGCTGGCTGAGATCTTTTGGCATGGTACCCAGTGTGCCGATCACCACCGGGACCACCTGTACTGGTTTCTGCCAGAGTCTTTGAAGTTCAATCTTGAGGTCCTGATAGCGGCTGAGTTTTTCCTGTTGATTTTCGTCAATGCGACTGTCACCTGGGATGGCGACATCAATGATCCAAACCTTTTTCTTGCCAGAGCCTTTGCCTTTGCTTTTGTTGTTGTAGCCTAGATGTGAAGGTCCATGACAAAGCATTGCTTGCACTTTCTTTTTAAGCAGGAAGGACGTACAGAAACCCTCTCCAAAGCCATAAGGAAAAAGATAGCATCCCACATGAACACCCGCCCCACGGTCATTGCCTTGTTCTTATCTACTCCATCTCCAATGTCCCAGAGGAACTGAAGCCTGTAGAGAGCAAATGCCCACTTCAGCCGTACAATAAACAGACAAGTAGTAAAGCAGCTTGAAGGGCATCACCCACCATTTCACACTTGTAGCTGATGCACATTTTGAACTGTTGACAACTCATTGTCAGACTACGCTTTCCCCAAGCTATCTTTAATAGAACACTATTTTGACTTTTCTGTCAGCAGAGGACAGACTATTGAAGACTTAAGATGAACTGATCAGTCTATTTCCAGTCCGTTTTGCTTTCCCGTGTCTTCATCCCTCATTCTGTCCTGACCCATTTTATTCTGAGTCTGAAATTCTTTTAAGAAGAAATATGTACAATTAACATTAAAATACATTATTTAAGTATGCAATTTGAAAGGCATGGTCTCTTTCTAACTGCATTATCTTTTTTTTAAAAATAGACTAGTACAGTACTAAATGTATTCTGATTCTTTTTTGAGCTTGAGAGCAGCACCATGTCATTCAGAGAAGGCTATTGAGAGGCTAAGCTCGGATATCCAAAGGCCCAAGAGCTGTGGTCAGTTCACAATGGAACTGCAAAGATCAAGGTCTTCATTCATCTTTCTACATAATATAGCTAACAAAGCAGTGCTGCTAGAAGAGAATGTAGACCATTGAAGAGTTCATACCTGTCTTGAAACAGTACAAATGAAAAGGATCTAGAGGTCTTAACGGACTGCAGACAAAAATAAATCAACAGTGTGATGCAGTGACCAAAGCTGGCTCGGCATTGAAGAATTAAAGCAATTTGACACCATTTTAACCACCATCACTTGATGCTATGGAACTCCAGGATGCGTAGTTTCATGAGGCATCAACATTTTCTGCCAGAAGTTCTAAAGACCTTGTAAAACTACAAGTCTCATGATTCAATAACACCGAGCCATGGCAATTAAAGTGGTGTCAAACAGCATTCATTCTACAGTATAGATGCACTCTAAAAAGTTTTTTAAAAAAGAAAAACAGAACTAGGATTTTGAGATGGAGGGGATGGGTAATTGTTCCACTCTTTTCTGCTTTAATCACACCTGGAGTATTGTGTCCAAATTCCAGACATCACTAAAGAAATGTTCACAAGGTGGAACCAGTCCACCTAAAGGGAATGGTTTATGAGCTGGATTTATTCAAACTTTATGAGAGAAGAAGAAAATATCTGGAAAGCTCTTATGTGGAATCAAGCAAGTGTGTTTTTCCAAACCAATGAATTGAAATTAGGAGAAAGAAGACTTCAACTTAATGTTAGGAGTAACTTTCTGATGGTTTGAGTAGTGACAATGGAACACACTGACTGTTATAGCTCAGCCATCAGGCCCACCACAGGAGATGGAGTTTGACTCAGATGCTGATTCGGATTTTGGGCCTCTCCAGGACTTGGATCAGAGCCCAATGGCTTTGCAGGTGCCCAAAGTTGTGCTTCCAGAGGAACAGCTAATTGGGGAACATTCCGATGTTCACTCAAGGTTGGATTCTCCAGATGGAGTTGTTGCAGGGGAGGATGTGTCTTTTGATTAGAGACAATCTATCAACACGGGATAGGAGTCAAAGGGAAGTTGTAAGACGAAGTAAACACCTGGCTGTCAAGTGCTTTAATGAGTAAACTTTCCCATGTGAAGCTGTGAATGTCCTGACTCTCATTGTTCGGTAGCCTTGAGATTTCCTTAAAGGGACCTCGCTCCCTGTTTTCGTTGCGGTGTCAACATTGCCATCCATGGGAGAAGCATCTCCGTTCCAGTCTCTTGATCCCTGCCTTGTTCCCGTGCTGTTTCCAGGATCCTCAGTTGAGGATTGTGCCTTGTGACTCTCGAGTATACCTTGCCTCTTTAATCCTGTTCCTGCTGCCTTCCAATGTAAGTAATCCATATTACTTATGGATTTTACTGCATCTTGTTTCTGATCCTCGCAACTCCTGGCTACTAATTGACTTTGTCTCTTTGCTGGATTTATTCGAGTCCTGTTTGTGGATTACAGCTTTATAAGACTTTGATAAACTATCTACTGAACTGTTGGGGACATTATATTATTGGACTATCAGTTCTATTGACTCTTTTCATTATTTGCTTGCACACACACACACACACACACATATATATGTATAATCTGGCTCAAGTGTGGTTTTCAGAGTGCTCTCGCAGCCTTGGGGTGCAACATTGACTAGAATCTCATTAGAGATTTATAAGAAGATGTTGGGTAGTCTTCTGACAGGGGTGCATTAGCTGGGAATTGGTCTAGATCAGCCCTTCTTAAACTTTCCCACTTGTTACCCCTTTCACCCAACAAATTATTACATATTCTTGGTATAGAAACATATGAAATAGTTATAAAAATCACACATTTATTGATAATAAATCAGCATTTGCAAGGCTTGCTAAACAGGCTGATTTTCTTTTTTATGAAGTACAGCTGAAGCATCTTCCGCGGAGTCTTATTGTAAACATTGCACAACATATTTGTGTAAATGTCTAAAACAGCCACTAGGTGGCATTCAGAAAACTTTTACTATTTCCCAAGCAACAACAACAACAACAACAACAACAACAACAACAACAATTTATTGATTAGCCAGTTGGCCTTATCAAAGACAGACAATACAAAAACAACATACAACATACAACTGGTTCACTTAAAATAAAATACAGATATACAGGTGTCTGCCTGCTTGGTGCCAATGTAGTTTAGCTAAAGATCTATGTATCAACTATCCTCATCTCCCCTGCACTGCACTCCAATCTGATCTATGTACTCTGATCACCTTTTAGCAGCTTTAAACAAATACAGGGCCACTTTTGTTGTCAGAGTGAGGTTATAACCGGCCAACAAAAATGAAGTTTTGGCCTCAATAAACCCGCTTGTTTTATTACCAATAAAAGGCCATAAGTATTGTTTCCTTTCTTTTTTATATAGGTTACAGTTGTGCAAAATGTGGTTGAAATTTTCAACTTCAGGGCTGCCACAAATACATAATCTTTCTTCATACGGGATATAATTAAATCTGCCGTGTCTCTCCATGGACTCCATTTGTTCGAATCTTGCCCTAGTGAAAGTGATTCTTAGGTGTCTTGGCATATCTGCTTTTAGGTACACAGCCCTCTGGAAATTACGTTTAAAGCGTCCTAACCACTTCAGAGATCCTGTATTAGACAGGGTGGCTATGTCTTTTTGGGCTTCAATATCTAGAATTCTTTGGATTACTGTCCTTTTTTCGGCAGTCCCTATTCTGGTCTGATGAAGTAAATTGTAATCCACAGGAGCAAAGAAACCTTGATAGTTGTTCTGCCCAGGAGTCTTGGTTAAAGCCATTAGATTGTTCTTATTTCCCAAGCATTTCAGGACCCCAACATGGAGCTAAGGAGATCCCATTTGGGGTTGGAACTGACAGTTTAAGAAGAATTGGTCTAGATCCATTGAATTTCTGGGAGTTGTAGGCCAAAACACCTGGGGACCTACAGGTTGAGAACCACTGGTCTAGATGAACCTGGGTAAGTGGCAACTTTACAGTTCTGTCATTCTCTAAAATCTGAAGGCAACTTGTTCCTCCTTCCAGCAATAAGGCATTTCTCTTCATCTTCCATTGTTCAGATTAATCCTTCCTCTTATGTGTTAATGTTTTTTTTAAATAACATAACATCAAATAATAAAAAAGAACAACCCTCCCAAAAGCTTTTTTCCTCTAAAGTTCTGTCTTAACAGAGAAGCCTTGAGAAATGTAAAGACAAGTAATTTCCTTTTACTCTCAGACAAAGGCATGAGAGAGAAATCTCCTATAAGAAGAACTGCAGTTCCAAATCACTCGGATCCCTCCCATCCTTCAGGTCAAGCAACCTAGCCAATTTAAATGGTTGGGAATTGAGATAAAAGAATGAAAGACAAAGACCAGTTTGAAAGAAGAAGTCCCTTTCTTTCTTTTGAGTAACACAGAAAACCTTCTTAAACCAATGTTTCAGGATATAAATTCGCGAACAATATACTATTATGAGCAAAATGCTAAATGGATTGGTTATTATGTTGCACTTCTCTGTTTCATACCCTTTAACCAGCGGCACTTACATGTATTTTGCGCCTTTGAAAGAAAGAACATCATTCAGGGTGGTTTCTTTATGTGGACTTTTTTTGTTGTTTTAGAAGCAGACTTGCAAAAAGGGGGAAAACAAGGAGACCAAAGAAAGCAACACACTAATGGGAGAAAAAGAAAGGGGGAGGTAGAGATAACCTTTCAAAAGCTATGAAATAAATGCCAGGGATGTGGGAACATCTCGCAGTTTTACTTCTTTCACATGTATCTCTTAATAATAAATCTCAAGTGTTGAACCTTTAAATATGAAAACACACTTTACTTTGAAAAACACTTCACAAACAAACTGGGGCGAACTTATCTCTGGTTTGCTCTAGCCAAATTCTCATGAAGATATGGAGATAAACATACCGTATCTATCTGCCATAATGGTGCTAAAGATATGGAGCCTCCATGCAAAATGTGGTAGCATGTAGATTCTAACTTACCATCTACATGGTTGAATACAAAGGGATTGAACCCCATCTCGAAGAACTAGGCACTGAAAAACTTTAGGTCTGGACAGCACGAGCAGCAGCACGTCATGCAGCTTTCCAAGGCATTTTAAGGAGGCCCAGGGAAGGAAGAGATGATGATCTGGAGCTCAGTGGATCTATCCTCCCTGGATTACCTTAAAAAGTGGAGCTATCCTCCCTGGACTACCTTAAAAAGTGGAGCTATCCTCCCTGGACTACCTTCAACATCCCCTCTCTTGCCTGCAAGGTTGCAATCTCCTTTCTACTTGGGGTTTTGCTTACTTAAAACTGTTTCTACTTTCTACTCTAGGGGAGAGGTAGGTATTAAAGATAATCTTTTAGAAGTATTTCCTGGAGGAGAGGAAGGGAAGGAGAAAAAGAAGCTAAAAAAGCCCCCAAACTCACATGGCACACTCCACCCACCATCCCTCAGGTCCACACTCCCAGTCAGTCCCACTAAATAAAAAGATTCAGGAAGATAAAGGAAAATGAAAAAAGATTCAACTGTGATGCCGAATAGAGGAGGAGGAGCCGAGATCGGCTCTCGCTTGATTTCGTGTCGGACGAGTTTTTGTACCGAGAGAGCTATTACCATTACGTGCTCCCAAAGGTACCAAAGGAAACAGAATCTGCACACAATTATTATTATTGTTATTATTGTATGACACAGCAAACAAGATAGATATGCTGGATTTCGTTTCACAAAATCACAAGTCGAACACTTCCCAAGTGTCTAGGATGATGCACACAGATCCCAGTAGGGTGGCCTATTGCAGTTGGCAGATCATAATTTTGTCAATGTCTATTGTTTCCAAATGCCGGCTGAGATCTTTTGGCACGGCACCCAGTGTGCCCATCACCACCAGGACCACCTGCACTGGTTTCTGCCAGAGTCTTTGAAGTTCAATCTTGAGGTCCTGATAGCGGCTGAGTTTTTCCTGTTGTTTTTCATCAATGCGACTGTCACCTGGGATGGCGACATCAATGATCCAAACCTTTTTCTTTTCCACAACTGTGATGTCTGGTGTGTTGTGTTCCAGAACTTTGTCAGTCTGGATTCGGAAGTCCCACAGTATCTTTGCGTGCTCATTCTCCAATACTTTTGCAGGTTTGTGATCCCACCAGTTCTTTGCTGCTGGGAGGTGGTACTTGAGGCATAAGTTCCAATGAATTATTTGGGCCACATAGTTGTGCCTCTGTTTGTAGTCAGTCTGTGCGATTTTCTTACAGCAGCTAAGGATATGATCAATGGTTTCATCGGTTTCCTTGCACAGTCTGCATTTTGGGTCATCAGCTGATTTTTCGATCTTGGCCTCGATTGCATTTGTCCTGATGTCTTGCTCCTGGGCTGCAAGGATCAGGCCTTCTGTCTCCTTCTTCAGGGTCCCATTCGTGAGCCAGAGCCAGGTCTTCTCCTTATCAGCTTTTCCTTCAATTTTGTCAAGGAACTTTCCATGCAATGTTTTGTTGTGCCAGCTGTCAGCTCTAGTTTGTAGTGCAGTTTTCTTGTACTGGTTTTTTGTCTGCTGTGCTTTGAGGAGTTTCTGATTTTTGGTTTCAAACAATTATTATTAATTATGATTATGATTATGATTATTATTTGAAACACAACAAGGTGAGTCCACAGCAGACACTCTGCTGGCTGTTGTATTGGATCACACGTTGGACACTTCCCAAGAGTCTAGGACTGTGTGATGTATCGGCGAATAATGTGTGCAGATCCCAGTCAGGTGGCCTTCCTTTTGCAGCTGGCAGGTGGCAATCTTGTCAGCGCTGATTGTGTTTAAGTGCAGGCCAAGGTCTTTAGGCACTGCACCCAGTGTGCCAGTCACCACTGGGACCACCTTGACTGGCTTGTGCCAGAGTCTTTGTAATTCAATCTTTAGTTCCTTATTTATGAAATCATTATTTAATCCAATTATTATTTTTATTGTTGTTGTTGACACAAAGACATAGTATGACACATCAAAGGAGATCTATATGCTGGATTTCATATCACATATAGATCTATCATCATCATCATCATCATCATCATCATATAGTTTTCTTCCATTCTTTTTAAAATCATGTATTTTCCACCCCAAATATGTGAATTATGATCATTTCTGATACATAACTGAATTATATTGAATGTCTCACCTATTTATAACCAGTGCAAACCACCACCACTCTGACTGTACTTTCTCAATGTAGTCTAGGTAGCCAGCAAATTGACTAGTTAGTAACGTAGAGAAATGTGTGGATAAGAACATGCAGAAAGACCTGATGAGTCAGACTAAAGGTCCAAGTAGCCCAGCATCCTATTTCCTATAATACACAGCCAGGCTTTATAGGACAAACCATAATGAGGGGCACCAAATGAATACTTTTCTTAAACCATCAACATTAGCAGTAGTGCTCACACAGCTCCCGCATTTTCAGGTTTGCTTCTTGATATTACTGTATTTACTCGAGTATAAGCCTAGTTTTTCAGCCCTTTTTTTAAGACTGAAAAAGCCTCCCTCAGCTTATACTCAGGTGAGGGTCCTGGTTGGCTTATATTTGGGTCAGCTTATACTCGAGAATATATGGTACATTTATTATTTTTCTCTATTATTATTGGTATTATTACATTTATTATTTTCCTCTATTGTTGCTACTATTACATTTATTTTACTCTATTTTTATTATTAATAATACATTTATTATTTCACTCTATTATTATTATTATTATTATTATTATTATTATTATTATTGCATTTACTATTTTACTTTATTTATTATTACATGTATTATTTTCCTGCATTTACTATTATTATTACATGTATTATTTTACTCTATTATGATTAAAAGGATACATAAGCACATTGACATTGAAGAAGAAGAGAATAATGATTTAATCAGAGTTGGATAGTTTTTTCTTAAATTTGAGCTTTATGTATATACAGCAGAGTCTCACTTATCCAACGTTCTGGATTATCCAACGCATTTTTGTAGTCAATGTTTTCAATACATCGTGATATTTTGGTGCTAAATTCGTAAATACAGTAATTACTACATAGCATTACTGCGTATTGAACTACTTTTTCTGTCAAATTTGTTGTTAAACATTATGTTTTAGTGTTTAATTTGTAAAATTATAACTTAATTTGATGTGTAATATGCTTTTCCTTAATCCCTCCTTATTATCCAACATATTCGCTTATCCAACGTTCTGCTGGCCCATTTATGTTGGATAAGTGAGACTCTACTGTATTCAAAAACATTTAACCTACCAATCCCTCAATTAATGTAATTTTATTGGTATCTATTTTTATTTCTGAAATTTACCACCCTCGGCTTATAGTGGAGTCAATGTTTTTCCAGTTTTTTTGTGGTAAAATTAGGTGCCTCAGCTTATATTCGGGTCGGCTTATACTCGAGTATATATGGTACTTACCCACAGCAAAGGTAATGGGAAAGATCCTTATATTTGTGGTGAAATAATAGCTACACAACCTTGATGGTGAAATTGGTTTAACAAACTTGTCCTCTGTTGTCTATGTTTGGCGCAAGAACCTGAAAGCAAAATAATGTGTATAGCCTGTGATTTCAGTTACTCCTGGTGAGTTATATTTTGGATAGTAGATATATATATTTTAGGCATATAGGTTTGGAAGTAGCTATTTCACCCAAATCACAAACACTCTTACTTAAAAAAAAAATATTGTCAATACATGGATTAATGCAGAATAATCCAAAACAGCATTTAGCAGGAAATATGAAACACCATGCCATGGGTAATAATAACATGTTTTTATTGGAGTGAGGAAGATGTACATCAGTAATCTTTGGCATTAATATCGGGATGTGGGAAATATGTTCTTATATTAATCTGTGAAATGCTGAAGGAGATGTGGAAGTATGTTATACACCAAAGTCATGCTGAGAAATGTTTTATTTCCAAGGTTGACATTATGCAAAGTGAGGCAGATGCTGCGAAGCTAAACTTGTTCTTCTCCTCATCCGGTGATGAAGGGAAACAAAGGTTGTCTATACTGTCCAAATATTTCAGATTCGATTAGATTTGCTCTAGTTGTGTTGTCGAAGGCATTCATGGCCGGAATCACAGGGTTGTTGTGTGTTTTCCGGGTTGTATGGCTATGTTCCAGAAGTATTCTCTCCTGATGTTTTGCCCACATCTATGGCAGGCAACCTCAGAGGTTGTGAGGTATAAATCTGGCTACCAATATTCAAAAACTCCAAAATCAGAACAGTAAATATTAAGGAGCAACACTCTGAAAACAGAAAATTCCAGACATGAGTCAATCAAGAGCAGATAATGACTCTGAACAAAGGATTTCCCCAGGCCAGGATGTGAAGCTTGAAAGGCCATTTAATGCTAATCAAGGTGATTAATTACAACATTCACACTGGCCTCCAACAGACACGAGTTCTTTCCCCACCCGGTCTGCAGATATATAAACCTTCCTTGCTTAGTTTCTCCATATACAGTAGAATCTCACTTATCCAACATTCGCTTATCCAACATTCTGGATTATCCAATGCAGGCTGCCTCCCGCCTGGATCCACAGCTCTTTCTCTAGGCAGCAAGCACTAATTTAATTTTTGATAATTTTGTTACTTTAAGTTCATTTGATGCAATTCTATATTTATTTGTAGTCAATTTGTTAGTAGACGATGTTTTTGTAGTCAATGTTTTCGATACATTGCGATGTTTTGGTGCTAAATTCGTAAATACAGTAATTACTACATAACGTGACCGTGTATTGAATTGCTTTTTCTGTCGATTTGTTGTAAAACATGGTGCTTAATTTGTAAAATCATAACGTAATTTGACGTTTAATAGGCTTTTCCTTAATCTCCCCTTATTAGCCAACATTTTCACTTATCCAACATTCTGCCTGCCTGTTTATGTTGGATTAGTGAGACTCTACTGTACCTCACAACCTCTGAGGATGCCTGCCGTAGATGTGGGAAAAACATCAGGAGAGAATGCTTCTGAATCAGGGGTCCTCAAACTTTTCAAATGGAGGGCTGATTCACAGTTCCTCGGACTGTTGGGGGGCCGGACTATGATGAAATAGTCCAAAATTAGGATTGTTGTTGTGTGCCTTCAAGACGTTTCAGATTTAGGTCAACCCTAACATAAGACCATAGGTAAACAAAGAGACCTCCAAAGACCATCTAGATTGTCTCGTAAGACCACTGGTAAGAAAGGGACCCTCAAAGGCCATCTAGATGATCTCATCAGGCCATCAGAAGACCATAGATAAGGAAAGGGACCTTCAAAGACCATCTAGATGATCTCATAAGACCATAAGTAAGGAAAGGGACCCCCAAAGGCCATCTAGATGATCTCACCAGGCCATCAGAAGACCATAGATAAGGAAAGGGACCTTCAAAGACCATCTCGATGGTTTCATAAGACTATAAGTAAGGAAAGGGACCCTCAAAGGCCATCTAGATGATCTCACCAGGCCATCAGAAGACCATAGATAAGGAAAGGGACCTTCAAAGACCATCTCGATGGTTTCATAAGACTATAAGTAAGGAAAGGGACCCTCAAAGGCCATCTAGATGATCTCATCAAACCATAGATAAGGAAAGGGACCTTCAAAGACCATCTAGATGGTCTCATAAGACCATAGGTAAGGAAAGGGACCCTCAAAGACCATCTCGATGGTTTCATAAGACTATAGGCAAGGAAAGATGCCCCCAAAGGACAACTAGATAATCTCATCAAACCATAAATAAGGAAAGGGACCTTCAGAGATCATTTAGACGGTTTTATAGGACCATAGGTAAGGAAAGTGACCTCCAAAAGCCATCTAGATGGTCTCATAAGCCCGTAGCTAAGCAAAGAGACCTTCAAAGGCCATCTAGATGGTCTCATAGGACCATAGCTAAGCAAAGAGACCTCCAAAGACCGGGTAGACTTGGTCAACCCTAAGTCTAAAGTTTAGGACAGGGACCAAGTAAATGACTTTGGAGGGCCGCATCCAGCCCACGGGCCTTAGTTTGGGGACCCCTGTTCTGGATCATGGCCAGACAGCCCAGAAAACACACAGCAACCCAATATTACTGGTGATGCTATATATTTGCACTGTATTTCCTTTGGATTTTCTAAAGAGGGAACTATAACTAGAATGAAAAAGTTTCACAGAACTTTTGTTTTGGTCAGGAAGAAAAACAGTTTTCTATCTTTTCTACAGACCATTTTATTGTTTTGTTTCTTTCTTTGTTTTGCGTTAAGGAGAGGTGGAGGCACCGAGAATTGTAGCAGTATATATATATTTATTTTACATTCTTCCAAGTGACTTACTGGGTCAATTTGTTTCCTTACTTTGCCGTCATGTTGCCAATTTTGCCTTTGCACTCGTCGAGGTAGGGAACTAGTATGTACACTGTTTGTTTGTTTCAACTTGCTTGTTTTCTTACCAGAGATGTGATTACTTTTTAATTTCCTAACATACAGGGATCAATTTTGTTTTAAATTGCTTCCAGTTTCCATGGTTTTAAAGTGCCTCATTTCTAAGGGAGCACACAATTTGGATTTTTTTAAAAAATGTTGGATTCTTTTTTGCTATATGCAACGTATAAAAGATTCAGTTCATTTGTCCAATACGCTTCCTGTGCCGATTGCTTCTATTTCTGTCTCTCCACAAACATTATTCCATATTTAGAATCTTTTTGTTTAAAGATGCAGATTGTTTCTTTGACTATGGCAATTAACAGAGGGACTGTTGCAAGATTATATAGTAAAGGTTGAACTTGTTGATTGAAAGGTTAGCAGTTCAAATCTGAGGAGCAGGGTAAGCTCCCGCTGATAGCCTCAGCTTCTGCAAACCTAGCACTTCAAAAACATGCAAATGTGAGTAGATCAATAGGTACTGCTGACACTGAGTCCAACTCTGGGGGTTGGTGCTCATCTCCATTTCTAAGCTAAAGAGCCTGCGTTGTCCATAGACACCTCCAAGATCATGTGGATTGCATGACTGCATGGAGTGCCGTTACCTTCCTGCCGGAGCAGTACCTATTGATCTACTCACATTTGCATGTTTTCGAAATGCTAGGTTTGCAGAAGCTGGGGCTAACAGCAGGAGCTTACCCTGTTCTTCGGATTTGAACTGCCGACCTTTCGATCAACAAGTTCAACAGCTCAGCGATTTAACCTGCTGCGCCACCAAGGGATCATACCAGTGGTATTTTCCTATTACTGTATATACTCGAGTATAACCCGACCCGAATATAAGCCAAGGCACCTAATTTTAACACAAAAAACTGGGAAAACATTGACTCCAGTATAAGCCGAGACACCAATAAAATTATTATTGACACAACGACATAGTATGACACAGCAAACAAGATAGATATGCTAGATTTCGTTTCACGAAATCACAAGTCGAATACTTCCCAAGTGTCTAGGACTGTGTGATGTATTTTCGGATGATGCGTGCAGATCCTAGTAGGGTGGCCTTTTGCAGCTGGCAGATCGTAATTTTGTCAATGTCTATTGCTTCCAAATGCCAGATGAGATCTTTTGGCACAGCCCCTAGTGTGCCCATCACCACCGGGACCACCATTATTTATTTATTTATTTGAAGAGTGGTATCTAAGTCTGTCCTAAATGGTCTGATTTGGTTTGACTTTCAGGCTTTGCCCAAAACGAATCCACAGCCTCAGCTTCTGCATTTCCAGCTTTAAGTTCATTTCATCATGTTTCAGCCTCAGTAGAAATATAAATTACTCCAGGAATGCCCGGCTGCTCACTGGAGAGAAGGATAATATTAGACGCAAAGATGAAGTACTTTGGCCACATCGTGAGAAGAAATTTTGAAGCAAAAAAGCAAAAAAATCAAAACTTTCTGAAACTTCCAAAACTTTGTATGTACTTCGTTAATGGCGGATACGCATGCGCATGAAGGAAAACATTATAGTCAATGGGGAAAATTGAGGGGCCTCTCTCCCCCTCATTTTTGAGCTATCCTAATGAAATTTGCTACAGTGGTAGAATACAAAAACCACTGGTAGCTCACCAAATCTAAGAATGTTTGACTTATCTTCAGATTTTTGGTAAATTTTCAAAGTTTTTTTTTTTTTTTAAAAACATTTTTAATACAAGAGTCTCACTTATCCAACATTTGCTTATCCAGCGTTCTGGATTATCCAACGCATTTTTGTAGTCAATGTTTTTAATACATCATGATATTTTAATGCTAAATTCGTAAATACAGTAATTACTATGTAGCATTACTACCTATTGAACTACTTTTTCTGTCAAATTTGTTGTATAACATGATGTTTTGGTGCTTAATTTGTAAAATCATAACCTAATTTGGTGTTTAATAGGCTTTTCCTTAATGCCTCCTTATTATCCAACATATTCGCTTATCCAACGTTCTGCCGGCCCGTTTATGTTGGATAAGTGAGACTCTACTGTAATAGCAAAATCTGTTCCTGGTTTGAAAGTGTTCTTTCCTGTTTCATTGGGTTGCTTTTACTTTGAAAATTGTTGTTCTACTTCAGAAACTTTGTTTTTGTGGCTGAAACTTTGTGAAGTTTTTATTGGCCTGGATCTTTTGACCCAAATCGGGATTTTAATATTATTGTGTATATTGACTTTTATGACTGTTTTTAATCATGTTGAAGTTTTACTGCTCGGTTTAATGTTTTATCTGATTTGTGCTTTCGTGTCTGGGCATGGCCCCATGTAAGCCGCCCCGAGTCCCTCCGGGGAGATGGGGCGGGATATAAGAATAAAATTATTATTATTATTATTATTATTATTATTATTATTATTATTATTATTAGGACGATGTCCCTTGCACAAAGACAAAATTTTGGCAGTGTAATGCACTCCTTCCCTCCTCTTGCTACAATTTTTGGATTGGGGGAGTGCAATTATAGCGTTTAATTTTCTGCATTGGTTTGGGATCAAGCCACACGAACCTCTCCCTCATCTCTAGTTTGAAGACGATATTTGAAAGGAGATAAGCTTGGAACAATGCGTTGACTGTGTTGCTAACTTCAGCATTTGAGAAACGATTGGATGAGCCTATCACAACGACATAAAATATTTAAGGCTAATGTAGTAATTTGGGTCGTTATTACTCGGTTCCATATGCCGGAGCATACAATGTTATTTTATTTTGTAACTTTAATGTTTCCTTTCTGAAATTCCTCTCTGCTTTTAATAGACTGGAGACGAAACTGATTAGTTGCCTCAGTGAATCTATTATTTCCTTTGGCACGCACCCGTTAAACACTGGCTCATCTGCTTACTTTTTTGTGTGTAGATGTCTATTGCTTTTTGTCATAATGTGCATTCAATAGCAATGGCCACGTCCTGAAAATAATATAAACGTGGCATTTGGGGGGGGGGGGTGTGCTCTTTGCTACCGAGTCACTTCGTAGCCAAAACTTTTTAAATTTTAAATATAAGAGCAATTGAAATTTTCCACTCACTTAAATTCTATAATAGATCCTTAGCTCGAGCATATTACATATGCTGCTGCCTGCTAATTCACTCATCATTTTTGCAAGCAAAAAATGTTTATCTTGTAGTTTCGTTATATTATTTAATTAGAAGGAACATCACTCCAGTGGAAGAAGTAATGCATTACAAGCATGTCAAAAACAAATGGAAAATAATGACTTCCCAAAGAGGAAAGTATTTATTATAATAAGACCAAGCCAGGGAAATATATTAGAATGTGGAAGGGAGGGGTTGTCTTAAAGGGGATTCCACAAAACTGCCGATCTCACCCTTTTGCACACAAAACTCTGGAGGCGCATGAATATCAAAATCGCAGCGGTAAGTGTCTGGGGAGGCCACAGCAGGAGGCGGATTCCTCTCCGAGGAGAACTTTGATTCTGAATGTTAATATATTTAAACTAGTTGTGAACTATATTGTCTCGGATAATGCCGGTGGTAATGACACAATTGTACTTATTAACATTTGTGCATTTTATTTATAAACGCATCAGCATGCAAACATCCCAGACCTTAGGTGGTCTGATCCAATTTAGCTGTAGCACAACAACGTTAATGGCGTGCCGATCTGCATAATAAACGAATGGGTGCAAATAAATAAAACGTACTACGCAGCCATGGCTCATCACTTGGGGGAAAGTCGAGGATACAATCTCTCTTTGGCCTCAATTTATATGATATGTTTGCTATTGACTTTCTTCTCTATCAATAATAATAATAATAATAATAATAATAATAATAATAATAATAATAATAATAATAATAATCCTCAGCTGCTGTAAGAAAATTGCACAGACAGACTACAAACAGAGGCACAACCATGTGGCCCAAATGATTCATTGGAACTTATGCCTCAAGTACCACCTCCCAAAGAAAAAAACTGGTGGGATCACAAACCTGCAAAAGTATTGGGAAATGAGCATGCAAAGATACTGTGGGACTTCCGAATCCAGACTGACAAAGTTCTGGAACACAACACACCAGACATCACAGTTGTGGAAAAGAAAAAGGTTTGGATCATTGATGTCGCCATCCCAGGGGACAGTCGCATTGACGAAAAACAACAGGAAAAACTCAGCCGCTCTCAGGACCTCAAGACTGAACTTCAAAGACTCTGGCAGAAACCAGTGCAGGTGGTCCCGGTGGTGATGGGCACACTGGGTGCTGTGCCAAAAGATCTCAGCCGGCATTTGGAAACAATAGACATTGACAAAATCGCGATCTGCTAACTGCAAAAGGCCACCCTGCTGGGATCTGCACGCATCATCCGAAAATACATCACACAGCCCTAGACACTTGGGAAGTGTTCGACTTGTGGTTTTGTGATATGAAATCCAGCATGTCTATCTTGTTTCCTGTGTCATACAATAAAATAATAATAATAATAATTTTATTTTTATACTCCGCCCCATCTCCCCGAAGGGACTCGGGGCGGCTTACATGGGGCCAAGACCAATCCACAACAATAAAACAAAGCAATAAAACAGATCAAATAACAATAAAAACAAGTCATAATAATCACATTCAAGGACAAAAGATAAAATCTTGGATAAAATCTAGAAAAACCTTACTGTCGTGACTCAGCCTTTGTGTGACTCTGATGAGGATTCTGGGATGCAGTTTCAAGATGATGGGATTCAGGTTCAGGATGAGTTTCAAGATGACTCTGATGGGAATGATGGGATTCAGGTGCAGAGTGTTCCTGCTGTGGAGATGAAGAGCAGGGAGTTTTTCCCATGGGAAGAAATGATGTTGTTTCTGATGATGGTTTTCAGGTGCAAGAAGCAGAAAGGGAGAGTAGCTCTGATAACACTAACAAGCTCAGTGGCCTTGACAATGAGGCCGCTTCTCTCGATCGCGCTAGTCGGCTGTAATTTCGGCGGTTGTGCAGAAGCCTCCGAATAGCAAATAAGAGGGAGGTCAAAGGGCAAAGAAATGCCTTCATGTCATGCTATTAAAACAGTCTGCTGAGAGGGAGATCTTTGTCAAAAGCAACTTCCTACCTTGCATCAAGAACCAAGTCTGCTTTCCTGTATTATCTCGTAGCCTGGATGTATTCTTGTTGCTGGGACTTTGGCTTCTTTTGAAAGTACCTTGTTTCATGCCTATGTTTCTATGGATTTGATGATTACAGCCTTGTTTTTGTAACTTTATTCTGGAACTGAACTTTTACCTTTTATGAACTATTTCCTCCTTATTTTCTAATAAACTATAAAAGACTATGTTCTGTGTGCAGCCTGGTGTCTTTAGAAAGGTGAAGCTAACCTGAGGTGCGACACTTACAAAACAATATAACGTAGAGCGGTGATTCCCAAAGTTTGGGAACCACTGACATAGAGTCTCGCTTATCCAACCTTCGCTTATCCAACATTCTGAATTATCCAACGCAGTCTGCCTCCTGCCCGAATCTACAGCCATTTCTCTAGGCAGCAAGGACTTAACATTTTACGGATTTAACTTCAGACAATGTTGTTACTGCAAGTTCATTTTATTGCAATTCTATCTTTATTTCTAGTCAATTTGTTAGTAGCCAACCTGGGAAGAACGCGGATGAGCTCCCCCTATCAGCTCCAGCTCCATGGAGAACCCTCCCACCAAAATGGGAAACACATCAAAAACATCCGGGCGTCCCTGGGCAACATCCTTGCAGACAGCCAATTCTCTCACACTAGAATCGATTAGCAGTTTCTCAAGTCAATCATGACACGAAAAAAAAAAACAACTAGAACTCTGTCTTACCTTTAACCTGGATTTTCAATGAATCAGGCATAAGAATATTGGCATTTTTAGGGGTTGTAATAATATAACATGTTTTATTTTTTAACTGTTTTCCTGTTGCTGTATTCTCACCAGTTTGGGGTGCAGATGGGGAGGGGGGGTGTTGAGCAAATTCTTTTGTTTACTAACAGCATGTTGCGTTTCAATTCTCTATTTTATTAAATTTTTAAATACATTTTTTAAGCTTGGAATTCATTGGGGCAGATTCACAGGCAGCTTTGAGTACTTAACTCTTGATAATTGATCTTCTCCCCACTGGGAAAATCTATACCTGCCGTATTTGGAAAAGCGAGCAAGGGAAAATTAGTTTCAGTTCAGAACTGTAAGCCAAAATTCACATAAAGCACGCAAGGTTTAAGGGATTCAGAAGCTGAAAAAGAGGTAAACCGGTGACTTTTGCATAATAGCAAATTCCATTATGTCAAACTCATTGATGGTTTGAACAAGGAGATGCCATAATAATAATGATAATTGTAAATGATAACAACATAATAATATATAATACTCATATTATGCTATACTAATAATATAATATATTGTATATACATATAATATTGATAATAACATTATAATGTAATACAATATAATAATAATACAATATTATAATTGTATATTTATATTACATGCAATAATATTCCAATATAGTGGTATAGTACAATATAGTAATATATAATGCTTATATTATGCTATACTACTAATATAATATATTTTATATACGTATAATATTGATAATAACATTATAATGTAATACAATATAATAATAATACAATATAATAATTGTATATTTATATTACATGCAATAATATTGCAATGTAGTGGTATAGTGCAATATAGTAATATATAATGCTTATATTATGCTATACTAATAATATAATATATTGTATGTACAGATAATGTTGATAATAATATGATGATCTAATACAATATAATAATAATACAATATTATAATTGTATATTTATATTACAGGTAATAATATTGCAATATAGTGGTATAGTACAATATAGTAATATATAATGCTTATATTGTGCTATGCTAATAATATAATATATTGTATATACATATAATATTGATAATAACATTATAATGTAATACAATATAATAATAATACAATATTATAATTGTATATTTATATTACATGCAATAATATTCCAATATAGTGGTATAGTACAATATAGTAATATATAATGCTTATATTGTGCTATGCTAATAATATAATATATTGTATGTACAGATAATGTTGATAATAATATGATGATGTAATACAATGTAATAATAATACAATATTATAATTGTATATTTATATTAAATGTAATATTACTAATAATATTGCAATATAGTGGTATAGTACAATATAGTAATATATAATGCTTATATTGTGCTATGCTAATAATATACCGTATATATTCGAGTATAAGCTGACCCAAAAGCCGAGGCACCTAATTTTACCACAAAAAAAAAAAGAGAAAAAGTTGACTCCAGTATAAGCCGAGGGTGGTAAATTTCAGAAATAAAAGTAGATAGCAATAAAATTACATTGATTGAGGCATGAGTAGGTTAAATGTTTTTGAATATTTATATAAAGCTCAAATTTAAGATAAGACTGTCCAACTCTGATCAAATCATTATTCTCATCTTCTTCAATGTAAATGTGCTGATGTATCCTTTTAATAATACAGTAGAGTCTCACTTATCCAAGCTAAACGGGCCAGCAGAAGCTTGGATAAGCAAATATCTTGGATAATAAGGAAGGATTAAGGAAAAGCCTTTTAAACATCAAATTAGGTTATGATTTTACAAATTAAGCACCAAAACATCATGTTATACAACAAATTTGACATAAAAAGTAGTTCAATACGCAGTAATGTTATGTTGTAATTACTGTATTTACGAATTTAGCACCTAAATATCATGATATATTGAAAACATTGACTACAAAAATGGCTTGGATAATCCAGAGGCTTGGATAAGTGAGACTCTACTGTAATAGAGTATAATAATACATGTAATAATAATAATAATAATAATAATAATAATAATAATAATAATAATAATAAACGCATCATCCAAAAATACATCACACAGTCCTAGACACTTGGGAAGTGTTCGACTTGTGATTTTGTGATACGAAATCCAGCATATCTATCTTGTTTGTCATAATAAAATAATAATAAATAGAGTAAAATAATACATGTATTAATAAATAGAGTAAAATAATAAATGCAATAATAATAATAATAATAAGATCAGAGTGAAATAATAAATGTATTATGAATAATAATAAAAATAGAGCAAACTAAATGTAATAGTAGCAACAATAATAGAGAAAAATAATAAATGTACCATATATTCTCGAGTATAAGCTAACCCAAATATAAGCCAACTAGGACCCTCACCCGAGTATAAGCTGAGGGGGGCTTTTTCAGTCTTAAAAAAAGGGCTGAAAAACTAGGCTTATACTCGAGTATATAGTAATATATTGTATGTACCTATAATTTGTAAGTTCCCTGAGTTCCCTTCGGGGTGAGAAGGGCAGGATATAAATGTCACTAATAAATAATAAATAATAATAAATATGTCCATAAGATAGAGACAGGATGGAAATGACTAGCTAGATTCCATGTTTAAACACTACTGAGATTGGATTTATCATCCTTTCTCTAGTATTCATGATGTACTCTGGAAAGCCGAAAGCAGGAGAAAGCGGATTGTCTGATGATAATGCCGGTGGTTTTGCTGCTATCGAGGGCAGTTAAAAAACACAGCAGGGCACCGAGGATGACAACACGGGTGACCTCGCGAAGGCTGGTGACAATCAAATTGTCCCGTTGCATACGATAACGCCAGGTCGCTCCATCGCCAGATACGGTGGAGATAACAGCGACGGACTGACCTTTGGATAATCCGAGTCAGGCAAACAATCCTCCTAACTTGAAAAGGTGAATCAATTATGCCGTGTCACAACCTGAGGTGCGGTGTTGCATGGCCAGAGCGTAACCTGGAGAAAGAGGTCAGAAATCATGATGGAGATATGATGGATGGATGGATGGAGCAAGAAAGGCAATAATTAGTTCCGGGTTAATAGATCACAATGCACGGTAAGAAAACTGTTTGCACTCTAGCTGACGACATGCTAAGGTTTTAGAGCAGCAAGGGATAGATTTAGGAACATATATATTTAGGAACATTGTGTGTGTGTGAGAGAGAGAGTGTGTGTTTCTGACTCTGGGGGTTGGTGCTCATCTCCATTTCTAAGCCGAAGAGCCAGCGTTGTCCGTAGACACCTCCAAGGTTATGTGTCCGGCATGACTGCATGGAGCACCACTGGTGCTCATCTCCATTTCTAAGCCGAAGAGCCGGCATTGTTCGTAGACACCTCCAAGATTATGTGGCCGGCATGACTGCATGGAGCACCACTGATACTCATCTCCATTTCTAAGCCGAAGAGCCAGCGTTGTCCGTAGACACCTCCAAGGTTATGTGTCCGGCATGACTGCATGGAGCACCACTGGTGCTCATCTCCATTTCTAAGCCGAAGAGCCGGCATTGTTCGTAGACACCTCCAAGATTATGTGGCCGGCATGACTGCATGGAGCACCACTGATACTCATCTCCATTTCTAAGCCGAAGAGCCAGCGTTGTCCGTAGACACCTCCAAGGTTATGTGGCCAGCATGACTGCATGGAGCACCACTGGTGCTTATCTCCATTTCTAAGCTGAAGAGCCGGCATTTTCCATAGACACCTCCAAGGTTATGTGTCCGGCATGACTGCATGGGGCACCACTGGTGCTCATCTCCATTTCTAAGCCGAAAAGCCAGCGTTGTCTGTAGACACCTCCAAGGTTATGTGTCCGGCATGACTGCATGGAGCACCACAGGGGCTCATCTCCATTTCTAAGCCGAAGAGCCGGCATTGTTCGTAGACACCTCCAAGATTATGTGGCCGGCATGACTGCATGGAGCACCACTGATACTCATCTCCATTTCTAAGCCGAAGAGCCAGCGTTGTCCGTAGACACCTCCAAGGTTATGTGTCCGGCATGACTGCATGGAGCACCACTGGTGCTCATCTCCATTTCTAAGCCGAAGAGCCGGCATTGTTCGTAGACACCTCCAAGATTATGTGGCCGGCATGACTGCATGGAGCACCACTGATACTCATCTCCATTTCTAAGCCGAAGAGCCAGCGTTGTCCGTAGACACCTCCAAGGTTATGTGTCCGGCATGACTGCATGGAGCACCACTGGTGCTCATCTCCATTTCTAAGCCGAAGAGCCGGCATTGTTCGTAGACACCTCCAAGATTATGTGGCCGGCATGACTGCATGGAGCACCACTGATACTCATCTCCATTTCTAAGCCGAAGAGCCAGCGTTGTCCGTAGACACCTCCAAGGTTATGTGGCCAGCATGACTGCATGGAGCACCACTGGTGCTTATCTCCATTTCTAAGCTGAAGAGCCGGCATTTTCCATAGACACCTCCAAGGTTATGTGTCCGGCATGACTGCATGGGGCACCACTGGTGCTCATCTCCATTTCTAAGCCGAAAAGCCAGCGTTGTCTGTAGACACCTCCAAGGTTATGTGTCCGGCATGACTGCATGGAGCACCACAGGGGCTCATCTCCATTTCTAAGCCGAAGAGCCGGCGTTGTCCATAGACGCCTCCAAGGTTATGTGTCAGGCATGACTGCATGGAGCACTACTGGTGCTCATCTCCATTTCTAAGCTGAAGAGCCGGCATTTTCCATAGACACCTCCAAGGTTATGTGTCCGGCATGACAGCATGGAGCACCACTGGTGCTCATCTCCATTTCTAAGCTGAAGAGCCAGCGTTGTCCGTAGACACCTCCAAGGTTATGTGGCCACTGGCATGACAGCATGGAGCACCACTGGTGCTCATGTCCATTTCTAAGCTGAAGAGCCGGCGTTGTCCGTAGACACCTCCAAGGTTATGTGGCCACTGGCATGACAGCATGGAGCACCACTGGTGCTCATGTCCATTTCTAAGCTGAAGAGCCGGCGTTGTCCGTAGACACCTCCAAGGTTATGTGGCCACTGGCATGACAGCATGGAGCACCACTGGTGCTCATGTCCATTTCTAAGCTGAAGAGCCAGCGTTGTCCGTAGACACCTCCAAGGTTATGTGGCCACTGGCATGACAGCATGGAGCACCACTGGTGCTCATGTCCATTTCTAAGCTGAAGAGCCGGCGTTGTCCGTAGACACCTCCAAGGTTATGTGGCCACTGGCATGACTGCATGGAGCACCACTGGTGCTCATCTCCATTTCTAAGCCGAAGAGCCAGCGTTGTCTGTAGACACCTCCAAGGTCATGTGTCCGGCATGACTGCATGGAGCACTGTTACTTTCCCACCAGAGCGGTACCTATTAATCTACTCACATTTGCATGTTTACAAACTGCTACGTTGGCAGAAGCTGGGGCTAACAGCGGGAGCTCACCTTACTCCCCGAATTCGAACCGCCGGAGTTTCGTTCAGCAAATTCAGCAGCTCAGCAGTTTAACTCGCTCCACCACCGGCGGTTCACATTAAGTAAATAAATACATACAGTAGAGTCTCACTTATCCAACATAAACGTGCCGGCAGAATGTTTGATAAGCAAATATCTTGGATAATAAGGAGGAATTAAGGGTAAGCCTATTAAACGTGAAATTACAATATGATTTTACAAATGAAGCACCACCAAAACATAATGTTTTACAACAAATTGACAGAAAAGCAGTTTAATACATGGTAACGTTATGTAGTAATTGACGAATTTAGCACCAAAACATCATAATGTATTGAAAACATTGACTACAGAAACATTGACTACTAAAAGGCAGACTGTGTTGGATAATCCAGAAAGTTGGATAAGTGAGACTCTAGTGTAATTTGACGTTTAGTAAACTTTTCCTAGGGGCTTCTGATGGCAAAGTGTGTTAAAGCGCTGAGCTGCTGAACTTGTGGACTAAAAGGTCGCAGGTTCGAATTTGGGGAGCGGAATGAGCGCCCACTGTTAGCCCCAGCTTCTCCCAAATTAGCAGTTCAAAAACATGCAAATGTGAGTAGATCAATAGGTACTGCTCCGGCAGGAAGGTAATGGCGCTCCATGTAGTCATGCCAGTGGCCACATGGCTTTGGAGGTGTCTACGGACAATGCCGGCTCTTCAGCTTAGAAATGGAGATGAGCACCAACCCCCAGAGTCAGACACAACTGGACTTAACGTCAGGGGAAAAGTTTTACCTTTACTAGACTTTTCCTTATTATCCAACATTTCTGCTTATCCAACGTTCTGCTGACCCGTTTATGTTGAATAAGTGAGACTGTACTATAGTATTAAGAGTTGCTTTCACTTCTGCCAGCAGGTTGCTTTGTGCGCAATGCTGTATCTTCGTTGCTAGGCTTGCAAGGGATCTTTCTTGGTCTTTAGCCTGAAACGACATCCATATATTAACATCTAGAGAGGATATCACTGTAAAAACATAATTCGTTGTAGTGTTTTCTCAAACTTTAGTGACAAAGCAACAAGCGTTGGCTATATAAGTCTTGATTTCTGTATAAACTCTGTATAAACTTCCCAGCAGAGCTTCTATTATAAGCTACTAGCTGTTCCCGGACACGCGTTGCTGTGGCGACATATGGTGTTATGGGAAATAAAGTATTGAGGAATTGGTGGTAGTTAAGGTAAGGGGTAAAGGTTTTCCCCTGACATGAAGTCCATTATAAATGGGTTATATAGTTGTGTGGAAGGGCCTTGAGTCTACACTGCCATATAATCCAGTTAAAATCAGATAATCGGTATTTTATAGGCAGTGTGGAAGAGGCCTAAGTGAGGCCTAACTCTGCCTGTCCCCTGGGCTGAGTGGGTTGCTAGGAGACCAAGTGGGCAGAGCTTAGCCTTCTAAGTGGCAGCAATTGGATAAAAACAATTATTCCTCTCCCTCTAATTAGGACTTTATTTTTCTTTTTGTTGTATGAACGTGGAGGCATGGACGAGGGGTTGTGTTGCCAAGTTTAGTGTTTCTGGAATGTGTAGTTTTGTTGTTTTGTTCTAGGCCGAAATTTCATTGACTATGATTGCCATAGTCTCCGTTCTTCGGTACAGCTCTGCTCTCAAGATTTTATCTGAGGCACAAAGAGAAAGCTGGTGACAATTGAAATCCAATTTCTTTGCAGAATAAAATCATGTTTGCAACCTTGTTTGTTTCTCTCTCTCCAATTCAGCAAGCGAAACTTAAAATATTCTTCAAACACGCGCCTGATGTTTGTTATTTATATTCTCCCTCTCTCTCTCTTTATTTAAAAAAAAAGGCTGAAAAGGAAGTAAATGTTTCTTCCCTCGAAAGAGTAACAGCAGAGGTGGGTGTTAATTTAGATAGAGTTCACAAGGAAGCAATATAATGCTGCCAGCATTTCAGTAAATAGAAAACTGCTCTACATCTTGGGTAATGCAGTGCTGGCATTAAATAGATTGAACAGTTTGCTGAGAAGAGATCCAAACCACTTTAAAGAGGTTTGCTGCTCAATTGGCAATCATTGTACAGGCAGTTTCTACTGATTTAGCATCTGGTAGTCAGTCAGAATTCATAATTCTGAATAACTGTGAAATGTTGCAAAGACACCATTTCCCCCCCAGTTGATTGTTGCTTTTTTCCCTTGGGAGTGAAAAAATATATATATATCAAGAATGTTGGAGGAAATCAGAAAATCTCATTAGGAAAAATATATTGCATTTGTATTCGTACTCCAAAGTACCGCCTTGATATACTTACTTAGCAGCAGTTGCTCCTTGCAGTATAGAGGCACTATTTATGCGACCCATATTGACTTAGCTCAAACTAAACCAAAATGAATATAGTCCTGTTTTTCTTGATACTGAATAAAGGGGACTGCACTGTGCAAAGCCAGTCATAATTAAATTGTGTGTAAGATATCCCAGGTTCATGGTTAAAGCCCCTGCCCGTGAGTGGAGAAAACCGTGACAGGTCGTGGCTTCCATGTCAGTAGAGCACTTAATCCACTGTAGGTTTTCATCTGAAGCATAAGGGTCTATCCGAACTACAAAGTATTGGGAGAGGGGAATCAGTCCCTTGGATACATCTGTTAAAGTTCAGGATAGAAACTGGCATCGATTTTCCAAACCCTGGACCTCCTGTGAGGAACATCAACTCCATCTCCATTGGCATGGATTTCCCAAACCCTGGACCTCCTGTGAGGAACATCAACTCCATCTCCATTGGCATGGATTTCCCAAACCCCAGACCTCCTGTGAGGAACATCAACTCCATCTCCATTGGCATGGATTTCCCAAACCCCGGACCTCCTGTGAGGAACATCAACTCCATCTCCATTGGCATGGATTTCCCAAACCCCGGACCTCCTGTGAGGAACATCAACTCCATCTCCATTGGCATGGCTTTTCCAAACCCTGGACCTCCTGTGAGGAACGTCAACTCCATCTCCATTGGCATGGATTTTCCAAACCCTGGACCTCCTGTGAGGAACGTCAACTCCATCTCCATTGGCATGGATTTCCCAAACCCCGGACCTCCTGTGAGGAACATCAACTCCATCTCCATTGGCATGGATTTTCCAAACCCTGGACCTCCTGTGAGGAACGTCAACTCCATCTCCATTGGCATGGATTTCCCAAACCCCGGACCTCCTGTGAGGAACGTCAACTCCATCTCCATTGGCATGGATTTTGCAAACCCTGGACCTCCTGTGAGGAACGTCAACTCCATCTTCATTGGCATGGATTTTGCAAACCCTGGACCTCCTGTGAGGAACATCCCAAGTGTCTAGGATTGTGTGATGTATTTTCGGATGATGCGCGCAGATCCCAGCAGGGTGGCCTTTTGCAGTTGGCAGATCATAATTTTGTCAATGTCTATTGTTTCCAAATGCCGGCTGAGATCTTTTGGCACAGCACCCAGTGTGCCCATCACCACCGGGACCACTTGCACTGGTTTCTGCCAGAGTCTTTGAAGTTCAATCTTGAGGTCCTGGTAGCGGCTGAGTTTTTCCTGTTGTTTTTCGTCAATGTGACTGTCACCTGGGATGGCGACATCAATGATCCAAACCTTTTTCTTTTCCACAACTGTGATGTCTGGTGTGTTGTGTTCCAGAACTTTGTCAGTCTGGATTCGGAAGTCCCACAGTATCTTTGCGTGCTCATTTTCCAATACTTTTGCAGGTTTGTGATCCCACCAGTTCTTTACTGCTGGGAGGTGGTACTTGAGGCATACGTTCCAATGAATCATTTGGGCCACGTAGTTGTGCCTCTGTTTGTAGTCTGTCTGTGCAATTTTCTTACAGCAGCTGAGGATATGATCAATGGTTTCGTCGGTTTCCTTGCACAGTCTGCACTTTGGGTCATCAGTTGATTTTTCGATCTTGGCCTTAATTGCATTTGTTCTGAATTATTATTATTATTATTATTATTATTAATAATAATAATAATAATTATTATTATTATTATTAAGAAGCCGTGCTCAAGGCCACCCAAAGGGAGAAGGAAGGTCAAGCAGCCGCTGTCTCTTCTTCTTCTTGCTGTCATGCATAAGCAAAGTCAGGTGACTTGGGTGCTGAGCCCTGATTCCAGAAGTCAAGAGCCATAAAGAACGATGATTCCTGTGAATTAAGTAGCGAGTGATAAGATAAGAATACACTGAGAGAGATAGGATTGCACGAAACTCAAGCACATCACGATGGCTGTTTTTTTATGTTGCAAAAGAAATATCACAAGTTGTTCAATCTTTCTTCCGGCTCAAAAAAATTAGCCACAAATCAAACAAATTTCATGTCTTTCCTAATGAAGGAAATGCATCTGAGACATGTATACAAATGTGGAACATAATACAAGCACACATGTGCACTCAGAGATCTTTGTTTTTTTTTTCTTCGTTGTTGTGTTTCTGAAGAAGAAACAAAATCGAATGTTTTAATGTTAAAAAGGCAAAATCTGATTATATGTCTAATCTGTTCTTTAGGAAATTCAAAGAACGGATTGTTTGTTGCCTTATGTTCATCCATCACATGCGAAGATTGATGAATGAAGTTTCTTCAAAAGGCTTCTGATGTGCTTTTTTTTTTCCTGGATGAGATGGATGGAGTAGTATCTGTGGCTGATGAAATGTTTTACACGCTCTCCTTTTCTTTGGCAAACCTAAAGCATTTTGTGCACTGGGCAGATTGGAAACTTCAAAAACTGAGAACCTGAGGATTAAAAAAATACAACTCCAAAGGCTTTCTCCTTATTATCCCTGACCTATAGCGGGAGGAAATAGACTGAATGTTTCAAAAGGTGTCGCAAGTCTTCATGCTGCCACCTGACTATCAGTCAATTATTGTTACAGGGAACATGACTCACAAATATGTGTTTTTGAAAGCATAGAACCTTTTATATTCAAAACGTGTACTAAAGATGTAGCTTCAAAGCCCTCCTTTAAACCCAAAGTAAGCTTTAGGGCAATGATGGGCAACCTTTTGCACTTGGTGTGTCAAAATTCACCAAAAAACCTAGCATGGCTTGGGTGGTGTGTCACTTCGAGAAAAAAACCCATAATTTAACAATATATATAGTTTAAATAACAAAAATATATAATTGTAATATATAACTGTATTCCATAAATCAAAAACTATTTACTACCATTATTTCCATGTACAACAATGAATCTATGGTACCTCTTGCAGTTTCCATGCTGATTTCTCTCTATTGTAGTTTCAATGTAGTCATGAGCAATGAATAATATAATAATAAAATAGTTTTGTTTTTTTTTACGTGTCAGGAGCAACCGGAGTTGCTTCTGGAGTGAGAGAATTGGCCGTCTGCAAGGATGTTGCCCAGGGGACGCCCGGATGTTTTGATGTTTTACCATCCTTGTGGGAGGCTTCTCTCATGTCCCCACATGGAGCTGGAGCTGATAGAGGGAGCTCATCCGCACTCTCCCCGGGTGGGATTCGAACCTGGCAGCCTTCAGGTCAGCAACCCAACCTTCAAGTTACGAGGCTTTTATCCCCTTGGCCACCGGGGGCTCCGGTAAATAAAATAGTAATAATATAATAATATACTACAATAATAATAGAATAATAATAGAATGATATTATATATATATATATACACACTAGCTGTGCCCGGCCACGCATTGCTGTGGCGAAGTATGGTGGTATGGGAAACAAAGTATTGAGGAATTGGTGGTAGTTAAGGTAAAGGGTCCCCTGGGCTGAGTGGGTTGCTAGGAGACCAAGTGAGTGAAGCTTAGCCTTCTAACTGGCAGCAATTGGATAAAAATTATTCCTCTCCCTCTAATTAGGACTTTATTTTTCTTTTCTTTTTGTTGTATCAACCTAGAGGCATGGATGAGGGGTTGTGATGTCAATTTTCGAGGTTGTGGGGTGTTTACTTTTGTTGTTTTGTCCACTGCCGTGATGCCATCACTCTTTTATACATATAGATATATATATAGGTAATGAAATTTCGGCCTAGGACAAAACAACAAAACTACACATCCCAGAAACACTAAACTTGGCAGCACAACCCCTCATCCATGCCTCTACGTTCATACAACAAAAAGAAAAGAAAAATAAAGTACTAATTAGAGGGAGAGGAATCATTGTTTTTATCCAATTGCTGCCAGTTAGAAGGCTAAGCTCTGCCCACTTGGTCTCCTAGCAACCCACTCAGTCCAGGGGACAGGCAGAGTTTATTTCCCATACCACCATACTTCGCCACAGCAACACATGGCCGGGCACAGCTAGTATATATATAAATGTAACATGCATAATTCCCATGGAGTAAACAACAAAACCACTGGACCAAATCACACCAAATTTGGCCACAAAAGACACTAGTCATCCAATCAATCTGCATGCGGCAGCGTGTCAGCAAAAATGGCTAGGCGTGTCAGTGCTGACACACGTGTCATAGGTTGGCCATCACTGCTTTAGGGTGATGAGTGCATTTGCTCCATTCCGAGGAGATAAGCAGAGTGGGCTGTTAGATCATACGCTAACAGTACATGGAAAATTCTGGATAGAGTGCCACAGTTCACTGCTCCAGACATGTTACCTCAACCCAGGATCACAGCTGGTAAATGCTGTAAATATCTATAGTATACTGTACCTATCTAGCACTACCTAACTTGCCATCTGTATTTCCCACCCTGCTATCAATATAATAATAATATTGTTGTGACTCAGCTGGAACCTCAGATTGACTCTGATGAGGATGATGGGATTCAGATTCAAAATCAGGTTCAAAATGTCCCCGTTGTAGATGAGGAACAGGGAGTTTTTCCCACAGCAGAGAATGATGTTGATGATACTGAAACTATCCAGGTGCAAATTGACTTGGAAAAGGAGGATAGTTCTCAGTCTGATAGCAAGCAGGCTGACCTTGATGAAGCAGGCTCTAATTGCATTTATTTTTTTACTCTATTATTACTTGTATTATTTTCCTGTATTTATTATTATTGTTATTACATGTATTATTTTACTCTATTATTATTAAAAGGATGCATAAGCACATTTGCATTGAAGAAGATGAGAATAAGGATTTGATCAGAGTTGGACAGTCTTATTTTAAATTTGAGCTTTATGTAAATATTCAAAACATTTAACCTACGGATGCCTCAATTAATGTAATTTTATTGGTATCTATTTTTATTTCTGAAATTTACCACCCTCGGCTTATACTTGAGTCAATGTTTTCCCAGTTTTTTTGGTGGTAAAATTAGGGGCCTCGGCTTATATTCGGGTCGGCTTATACTCGAGTATAATATGGTACATTCAGGCGCGTTTCAAGTCCAAGAGGGATATGTACATGGCGTCTCTTTTAGTCAAGTGTTTGGATCTGGTTTTCCAAGGCCATTGATGCAATAACGTCTCCTTTAAACCATTCCTTCTCCGCTCATTCTGCAATTGCTCACTTTCCCTTATTTGCAGTTGGCTGCCCTGCTATGTTCTTTTATGAACATTGATCAAGAGAACCATTAGTTTCATTTTTGGAGCTTCAACCGCTTTTTGTTTTCTGTTGCGAATAGGTAGTGTGCTGCTCATTACAGCTGTTCTTATAGCCTTTAAAGAAAACCCTTCCCTTGGAAGGAAGAGAAAAAGAACAGTCAACGGGTATTTATTTGTTTCACTACACACTATATTGCTTTCTGCTGAGTTCAAGATTCCCGGCATCACCACCTTTCCAAGCAGCTACAAAGCAGTAATATGGTTTTTTTTATATAAAGGAAACGTTGAATTCTTCTTTCTTAAATCCCTGCTGGATTCTTCTTGAGAAAGCTCTTTCCAACAGCTGGAATACTATATAAATCCTGTAATAGGGATCTTATTGGGAAATGTCAAGGTTAGTCAGTACTTAGACCCCCATCTACACTGCCAAATAATGCAGTGAAAGTGTCGATTCGTACTTCAGCTAACACACAGGTTTGAACTACATTATATGGCATTAAAAAGGGCTATCCAGAAAGTAGATTACATTTTGGAATTAAAAATGAGCAAAGTATAGGAGAAAACATTTACCATATGCAGGTAAAAGCCAGACCCAAATACCACTTCTCAACATAGTCCCCATTGAAATCTAGGCAGTTATCATAGTGATAAAAGAGTTTGGAAAGGCCTTCCCCACCAAACTTTGCCGCTTGTCTTGCATCCTCAACCAGGCGGGCTTCCCTTCCCTCAGCTGCGCATGTGCAGGCACTCAACTTTCCACGCTCGTCCTGGATCGCTCTTCTGTTTTGCAAATGCTTGCAAGGAAGGTTATGGCAACCGTTTTTTGGGACAGGAAAGGCTTCTTGCAAAATCTTAGAAGAGTGATCCAGGATGAGCGTGGGGGGAAAGTTGAGTGCATGCACATGCGCAGCTGCGGGTCGCCCGCCTGGTTGAGGACGCAAGCCAAGTGGCAAAGTTTGGTGGGGAAGGACTTTTCAATGAGGACTATGTTGAGAAGTGGTATTTGGGTGTGGCTTTCAAATGCATACGGTAAATATTTTCTCCTATACTTTGTTCATTTTTAATTCCAAAATTTATTTATTTATTTTATTTCTCTCATTTATATCCCGCCCTTCTCACCCGAAGGGACTCAGGGCGGCTTACAACAGTGGCAACAATTAGATGCCCATACAACCAATATAAAACCGTAGATAAAACAGTTAAAACTATTAAAATACATTATGAATTAAAAATATACATTTCAAACACAAAATCAGATTCATTCTTCCTCATGCTTTGTCCATAGTTCAGTCTGTAAGAGCACCTAAAGCTTCAGTCCGTAAGAACACCTAAACAGGCAGTAAGAGCACCTAAAGCTTCAGTCCGTAAGAACACCTAAATAGGCAGTAAGAGCACCTAAAGCTTCAGTCCGTAAGAACACCTAAACAGGCAGTAAGAGCACCTAAAGCTTCAGTCCGTAAGAACACCTAAATAGGCAGTAAGAGCACCTAAAGCTTCAGTCCGTAAGAACACCTAAACAGGCAGTAAGAGCACCTAAAGCTTCAGTCCGTAAGAACACCTAAACAGGCAGTAAGAGCACCTAAAGCTTCAGTCCGTAAGAACACCTAAACAGGCAGTAAGAGCACCTAAAGCTTCAGTCCGTAAGAACACCTAAATAGGCAGTAAGAGCACCTAAAGCTTCAGTCCGTAAGAACACCTAAACAGGCAGTAAGAGCACCTAAAGCTTCAGTCCGTAAGAACACCTAAACAGGCAGTAAGAGCACCTAAAGCTTCAGTCCGTAAGAACACCTAAACAGGCAGTAAGAGCACCTAAAGCTTCAGTCCGTAAGAACACCTAAATAGGCAGTAAGAGCACCTAAAGCTTCAGTCCGTAAGAACACCTAAATAGGCAGTAAGAGCACCTAAAGCTCTACTTTCTGGATAGCCCTCGTACATCAATCTCAAATGGAAAACAAGACACAAATATGGTGTATATACACAAATACAACTATACAATAACAAGCAATCCCAGGTACAATGCCTCATTTCGAGGAATCCTTCTTCAGGTTGTGTATATTTGTACTAGATGTTAAACATTCTATTGATATATGGTTATAGTCTTCTTACTGTGAGTCTCAGAATCTTCTCATAATTGACTACAGTATACTGTGGATATGTTGCTCTCTCTCTTATGATTACTTGCTTAGGCCTTTCTATGTTGTCAATATTCTAAACATAAATAAAGGCACATACCATTCTTGTAGCATTTTGATATAGATATCTGTGCCTTATTGAAAAATGAAGACACCAAGGCACTGCCTCTTCCGGGCAACACATGGAACAGCTCTGCTCAGGACAAAGGGAGGAGGAGGAGAAGCAGCAGTCAGGAGGCTTGTTGTCGTGCCTTTTGTGGATAGCTAGCCTCTTCCCTTCCAACATCCCCATTTCCTTGACACTATAAGAGGGTTTTGCAAGACCAGTTGCTGTCATTGCAAAGGTGTTGTAATGGCGAGGCCATGGACCATATTTTAATTCTGATGGTGTACGGACCACAGGTAGAACCACTACTCTAGTCATTTATTGTGAATCTGAAAATTCTACTGAAAGTGTTAAGATATGAAGAGAATATTACAGACCTGGATGTGAAAAAAAGAAAAGAAAGATAAGTGACAGGTTGTTTTGGACGACTTAATTATAATGCTGGGTGAACATCTGGAAATAATGGAAGCATTATTAAAAAACGGGAGAACATGGTGAGGTTGCTGGCTTTAAAATTAATGAACCAAAGACCGAGATGTTGACAAACAATTTGATAAAAGAAAGGAAAGCTAAAACTCGTGGAGAGATCCGGTTTCTGAACGGAGAATAAAGTGCAATATTTATGCATAATGCTGCCTCAGAAAAATCCAGCTTTGTTCCCAAGATAATTATGAGAAGAGTTGGAATGAAACAAAGCAAGATCTGTGGAGATGGGACAAGCTGATGAAGGATATCAGCAAAAATAAAAAAGAGCATGAAAATCCTGTCGAAAATGCTGTTCTTTTTCTCTCTCTCAAACTATTTTGTCTAATGATGTACCATTTAAAAATTGGCAAAAGGATTTGTCAAAATTTATATGGCAGGGCGAGACGCCAAGGATAAGATTTAAACTCCTCCAAGAAGATAAGTAGAGGACTAAGACGGTTGGATTTCATGTTACATTTTGCAGCATGTTCTTCAGTTTGGATTAATGTTAAATAATGAGAGCATGATGTACTTGGAAAGGTTGGCTTGGCATGGCACAATGAGATTAAAGTGAATTCTGACTTCGAATATTGTATGAAATATATTATTTTGAGAATCTGGAAGAGGTGCAAACCCGGGCTGTGTCCTAACACTCAACTTTGCATTTCGACTCAAGAAACGTTTCATAGAGTTAGTGAAACATTATTTATAAATAATAAACATTATTGACATATCTATATATATAAAAGGCTTTTGGCATCACGGCGACTCACAAAACAACAAAACCCCAAACCCCCCAAACTCAAAAATTGCCAACACAATCAATCAACCCTGCCTCAAGTAAGATACAACATAATTACACTAAAAACAGATTATCTGATTTCAACTCCATTATGTGGCAGTCTACACTCAAACCCCTGCCAAACAACAATATTACCCAGAATACCAAGGCACATCTGCTAATATCTCCTTTCAACTGGATTATCTACCTTGGCATTCTAAATAATATTCCTCTATGACATCGCCTTCACTCTACACTGCCATCTAATCCAGTTCAGTCTACATTTTATACAACTATGTAGAACTGATCTCATATAATCCAATTCTAACCACCTAATATAACATGATAAATATAATATATAAGACTTACTATGGTATAATAATAGAAAACAATATGATCTCTAAAACCAGGAAATAAAGACCAACACTCGGAAAGCAGGGAAATTGGGAATTCTACAAACAAAACAATCAGGGCCAGCTAACACTTCCCAACAAAACATTCCAACCAAGGATTTCGCAAGGTAAAAACCGACCAGGCTTACAACCATCAAGGCTATTCAATACTTTTCAACCAGGCCAACCAACATTTCCCCTACATACAAAACCCCCAAACTTTGAAACCACAACACTACTCTGTCCCATTCAACCTCGCCTAGCAACAATACCTTATGTGCAAACCGACCAGGCTTTTAACCTACAAACCTATTCAATACCATTCAATCTGGCCAAACAAGAATTCCCCTACCAAGGAAGTACCCACACTTCAAAGCGCCTCTTTGATTAATGCTACGACTCCAACCACTCCACAAAACGGCCAGACTTTCACGCTGCAAGGCTATTCACTCCTATTACACCTGGCCAACAAATAATTCCCATAAGCCACAGCAACGCGTGGCCGGGCAAAGCTAGTTATTTATAAATAATAAATAGAACATAATGACTGTATTTACGAATTTAGCACCAAAATATCACTATGTATTGAAAACACTGACTACAAAAATGCATTGGATAATCCAGAATGTTGGATAAGCGAGTGTTGGATAAGTGAGACTCCACTGTAGTAATTACTGTATTTACGAATTTAGCACCAAAATATCACGATATATTGAAAACATTGACTACAAAAATGCGTTGGATAATCCAGAATGTTGGATAAGCGAGTGTTGGATAAGTGAGACTCCACTGTAGTAATTACTGTATTTACGAATTTAGCACCAAAATATCACGATGTATTGAAAACATTGACTACAAAAATGCATTGGATAATCCAGAATGTTGGATAAGTGAGACTCTACTGTAGATGATATTCACATTGTAAGACTTTTAAATATGTACATTTCTGTATACAAACTTTTCTGATATGCATAATTTTATCTAGTTATGGTACTGTATGTTATTTTCACTAATATACATATTTGGGAGCGTCCTCCCTCCTCCTCCTCTTTGATTGAAAAATTGCATTGCAAAGTGTAAGGAAGTGTAAATACCAAAAGATAATTGCATTTCAGTCTCTGGATTGGTTTTGGAAGTCACCATTAAGAATGTATGCATCAAAATGTGAAGCGAATAAATTTATTTCTTGCCCATTGGTATGTTGGCTATACAGGGCCTTCGGTTTCAGAAGCAGCCTGTCATTGAATGCCATTTGCAAATAGCAGGAGAGCTGCATTATTTATTAGTAGTGATATTAGCATTACTATTGACTTTATTTAGACTCCATATTCCCCCCCCCCCCACCAGTAAAAGAGGAGCCAAGGTGGTTTGCAAATTACAAAATATATAGTCCAATAAAGTTAAAACATGTGAAAAGGTTAAGATGGAACTGAAATATAAGCAAGACTAACGTGGTTTAAAATATACATCTAATATATGGAATTACTGTATATACTCGAGTATAAGCCTAGTTTTTCAGCCCTTTTTTAAGACTGAAAAAGCCCCCCTCGGATTATACTCGGGTGAGGGTCCTGGCTGGCTTATATTCGGGTCAGCTTATACTCGAGAATATATGGTACATTTATTATTTTTCTCTATTATTATTGGTATTGTTACATTTATTATTTTAATTAATTACATTAATTATTATTACATTTATTATTTTACTCTATTATTGTTGTTACTTTTACATTTATTTTACTCTATTTTTATTATTATTAATGCATTTATTATTTTACTCTATTATTATGTTTATTATTTTACTGCATTTATTATTATTATGTTTATTACATTTATTATTTCACTCTATTATTATTAAAAGGATACATAAGCACATTTTTGTGTGGCTTTTGTGTATTTGTTTGTTTGCCTTGCATGCGAAAGACCTATGATCTAAGCATTAAATAAATTTGGATTTACATAAGCACATCTAAATTGAAGAAGATTTAAATAATGATTTAATCAGAGTTGAACAGTCATATCTTAAATTACAGTTTGATGTAAAAATTCAAAAACATTATTATTATTATTATTATTATTATTATTATTATTATTACATTTATTATTTCACTCTGATCTTCTTATTATTATTGCATTTATTATTTTACTGTATTTATTATTACTTGTATTATTTTCCTGTATGTATGTATGTATGTATTATTATTATTATTACATGTATTATTTTACTCTATTATTATTAAAAGGATACATAAGCACATTTACATTGAAGAAGATGAGAATGATGATTTGATCAGAGTTGGACAGTCTTATCTTAAATTTGAGCTTTATGTAAATATTCGAAAACATTGAACCTACTGATGCCTCAATTAATGTAATTTTATTGGTATCTGTTTTTATTTCTGAAATTTACCATCCTCGGCTTATACTGGAGTCAATGTTTTCCTGGTTTTTTTGTGTTAAAATTAGGTGCCTCGGCTTATATTCGGGTTGGCTTATACTCGAGTACATACGGTAAATTGTAAACAAAATACAGTAGAGTCTCACTTATCCAAGCTAAATGGGCCGTTGGAACCTTGGATAAGTGAATATCTTGGATAATAAGGAGGGATTAAGGAAAAGCCTATTAAACATCAAATTAGGTTATGATTTTACAAATTAAGCACCAAAACATCATGTTATACAACAAATTTGACAGAAAAAGTAATTCAATACATAGTAATGCTATGTAGTAATTATTACTGTATTTACGAATTTAGCACCAAAATATCACGATGTATTGAAAACATTGACTACAAAAATGTGTTGGATAATCCAGAAACTTGGATAAGCGAGCGTTGGGTAAATGAGACTCTACTGTAGTTTTAAAAGAGTATTAAAAAACTCTTCGAAGGGTTGCTGCGAGTCTTTCGGGCTGTATGGCCATGCTCCAGAAGTTTTCTCTCTCGATGTCTCCCCCACATTTGTGGCAGGCATACCTGCCATAGATGTGGGTGAAAAGTCAGGAGAGAATGCTTCTGGAACATGGTCATGCAGCCCAAAAGACTTACGGCAACCTGGTGATTCTGGCCATGAAAGCCTTCAACAATACAACTCTTAGAAGCATTTTAAAACCCTTCAAAAGTCTTCCAGATTATTTAAAAGTCTTTGTACTTATACTTGAGTATAAGCCGACCTGAACATAAGCCAGCAAGGATCCTCACTCAAGTATAAGCCGAGGGGAGCTTTTTCAGCCCTAAAAAAGGGCTGAAAAACTAGGCTTATACTCAAGTATATACAGTAATTTACCCCACCATAAAACCTTCCAGCAACGTGCAGAAAGGAATGAGGAAGTACTCCATCAAGGGCTCGGTGTCACAAGTGGACAGTGCAGCGACAGCTCCCCCTGTGGCCGGAACCGAGCATACGCTCATGAAGCCGGAAGCTGGAAAATGTTAAATCACCTCTGTGTCTGTCTATATGTTGTATATCTAATAGCATTGAATGTTTGCCATGTATATGTACATTGTGATCCGCACTGAGTCCCCTTCTGGGTACCGAAACGGATCGTGGTTTACCCGGATTGCTCAAGCCTATTGAATATCTAATGTGATCAACCCAATTTCAGAACTCAGAACAAGGATTGACAGTCAGTATTAATACTCATAAAATCAGGATCAAAATGCAACAATCCCAATGAATGCTCGGAAGAAAGAAACCTGTCCATTATAGAAGTTCATTATTATAACAACATGAATCAAGTATGGCAGCATTCATGGTCATGCAAATAGAGAAAGAAAAAAAGGAATACAGAGAAATGGGGCAACCTAAAGTAATAAAAAGAGGTTCCCTTGTGATGCTGAATGGTTTATACATAATCTACTTATGAGAAAAAAATAGGTCTTTGTGGATCCTAATATTGCTTCAAGTTGTTTAAAAGAATTGTGGCATAAATGCTATTGTTAGTCTTGACAGGGGTAAACCCACTGGTTCAATTTAATTCAACTACATGTTCACTCGCCATTCGACAGTTTAATCATTGTTGAAATTAACCAACAAGATTGTTTCCTTAAAAAAATCTTCTGATGTGATTCTAATATTTTATTTCACTTTTAAGCATAGAAAAATTATTTATATAGTCCATAAATATATACATAAATATTCCATGGCCTGCCATGTTTCCATGTTTGTTAGTAAAAAATATTACTAATAATAATACACTTTGTTTATATTCTGCTTTATCTCCCGGGAGGGACTCAGAGTGGATTACAGTTCACATATAAGGCAAACATTCAGTGCCTTTTACACAGTGAACAACAACAACGTATAGTACACAAACAAAGGTAAAGGCTTTCTCTTTTCATCTTCGGCGTCTGGAGGCGATGCTCAACTCCGGCTCTTGTTCCATTTTTCCAGCCTGTAGACATCTCCAATCATATTGCTGGCATGTCTGCATGATTTTTACCTTCCGGCCAAGGCGGTACCTATTGATCTACTCGCATTGCTTACTTTTGAACTGCTAGGTTGGCAGAAGCTAAGGCTAACAGAGGGAGCTCACCCTGACTCACGGCTTCAAACTGCCAACCCTCTGCTCAGCAGATTTCCTGCAGCTAGAGATTTAAAAATATGTGTAAAAAGGGAATACCAACTAAACATAACTTTATTTTTTTTAACTATCATGAGTAGGGACAACTTTTTTATACCATGAAGATAAATGATAACTGCATTTTAAATGAGATAATAATGTAAAACATTAATTAGAATTCCCAACAATGTACAGGTAATGGAGACAATCCACATTATTCTATGTCCTCTTTTTTCTGGCATATTGTAAAGATAAAGATAAAGGTTTCCCCTTGAAATTAAATCTAGTCATGATCAACTCTGGAGGTTGGTGTCATCTCCATTTCTATGCCAAAGAGCCGGCATTGTCCACAGACTCTTCCAAGGTTATGTGGCCGGCATGACTGCATGGAGTGCTGTTACTTTCCCCCAGAGCGGTACCTATTGATCTACTCACATTTGCATGTTTTCAAGTCTAGTCATGACCAACTCTGGAGGTTGGTGCTCATCTCCATTTCTAAGCTGAAGAGCCAGCGTTGTCCATAGACACCTCTGAGGTCATGTGGCCATAGGCATGACTGCATGGAGTGCTGTTACCTTCCCACCGGAGCGGTACCTATTGAGCTACTCACATTTGCATGTTTTCGAACTGCTAGGTTGGCAGAAGCTGGGGCTAACAGAGGGTGCTCACTTTGCTCCCCGGATTCAAACCTGCAACCTTCCGGCCTGCAAGTTCAGCAGATCAGCACTTTAACACACTGTGCCACCAGGGGACATATTGTAAGTAGATGATATTCACATCTATTATCATATAATTATGGAAAAAAAAATATGTTGTCAAAGGCTTTCATGGCCGAAATCACTGGGTTGTTGAGCATTTTCTGGGTTGTATGGCCATGTTCCAGAAGGTCAGGAGAGAATGCTTCTGGAACATGGCCATACAGCCCGGAAAATGTTCAGCAACCCAAAAAATAAATACTGTATATACTCGAGTATAAGCCTAGTTTTTCAGCCCTTTTTTAGGACTGAAATAAACCGCCTCGGCTTATACTTGGGTGAGGGTCCTGGTGGGCTTATATTCAGGTCGGTTTATACTCAAATATATATGGTATATTTATTATTTTTCTCTATTATTATTGGTATTGTTACATTTATTATTTTTAATTAATTATATTAATTATTATTACATTTATTATTTTACTCTATTATTGTTGTTACTTTTACATTTATTTTACTCTATTTTTATTATTATTAATACATTTATTATTTTACTCTATTTATTGTTACATTTATTTTACTGCATTTATTATTATTATTATTGTTATTGACACAACGGCGTTGTATGACACAGCAAACAAGATAGTTATGCTGGATTTTGTTTCACAAAATCACAAGTCGAACACTTCCCAAGTGTCTAGGACTGTGTATTTTCGGATGATGCGTGCAGATCCCAGTAGGGTGGCCTTTTGCAGTTGGCAGATCGTAATTTTGTCCATGTCTATTGTTTCCAAATGCCGGCTGAGATCTTTTGGCACGGCACCCAGTGTGCCCATCACCACCGGGACCACCTGCACTGGTTTCTGCCAGAGTCTTTGCAGTTCAATCTTGAGGTCCTGATAGTGGCTGAGTTTTTCCTGTTGTTTTTCGTCAATGCGACTGTCACCTGGGATGGCGACATCAATGATCCAAACCTTATTCTTTTCCACAACTGTGATGTCTGGTGTGTTGTGTTCCAGAACTTTGTCAGTCTGGATTCGGAAGTCCCACAGTATCTTTGCGTGTTCATTTTCCATGACCTTTGCAGGTTTGTGATCCCACCAGTTCTTTGCTGCTGGGAGGTGGTACTTGAGGCATAAGTTCCAATGGATCATTTGGGCCACACAGTTGTGCCTCTGTTTGTAGTCTGTCTGTGCAATTTTCTTACAGCAGCTGAGGATATGATCAATGGTTTCGTCGGTTTCCTTGCACAGTCTGCACTTTGGGTCATCAGTTGATTTTTCGATCTTGGCCTGAATTGCCTTTGTCCTGATGTCTTGCTCCTGGGCTGCAAGGATCAGGCCTTCTGTCTCCTTCTTCAGGGTCCCATTCATGAGCCAGAGCCAGGTTACATTTATTATTTCACTCTATTATTATTAAAAGGATAAATAAGCACATCTACACTGAAGAAGATGAAAATAATGATTTAATCAGAGTTGAACAGTCATATCTTAAATTACAGTTTGATGTAAAAATTCAAAAACATTTAAACTACTGATGCCTCAATGAATGTAATTTTATTAATATCTCGGCTTATACTGGAGTCAATGTTTTCCCAGTTTTTTTGTGGTAAAATTAGGTGCCTCGGCTTATATTTGGGTCGGCTTATACTCGAGTATATATGGTGGTTGGCAACTCAACAGAAGCTTACTTAATTATTCCAAGTCAGGCTATAGGATCATCTAGACTAGTATTTTCAATTCAGACAATCAACAAGGGTTTCCAGGGTTTCAAACAATATTATTTTTTGAATATGAAACCTGTCCCCGCTGGTTTGTTTTTAATTCTCTGATTTTATTGCTTGGATTTTAATGTATTTATTATTTATTTTGTGAATCGTTGGAATGTTTTTGGTCAAATGTCTTGTGTTGTTGTTTTCGGGCTTGTCCCTGTTGTAAGCCGCCCCGAGTCCCTTCGGGGAGATGGGGCGGGATATAAAAATAAAGATTATTATTATTATTATTATTATTATTGACACAACAATGTTGTATGACACAGCAAACAAGATAGACATGCTGGATTTCGTTTCACAAAACCACAAGTCGAACACTTCCCAAGTGTCTAGGACTGTGTGATGTATTTTCGGATGATGCGTGCAGATCCCAGTAGGGTGGCCTTTTGCAGTTGGCAGATCGTAATTTTGTCAATGTCTATTGTTTCCAAATGCCGGCTGAGATCTTTTGGCACGGCACCCAATGTGCCCATCACCACCGGGACCACCTGCACTGGTTTCTGCCAGAGTCTTTGAAGTTCAGTCTTGAGGTCCTGATAGCGGCTGAGTTTTTCCTGTTGTTTTTCATCAATGCGACTGTCACCTGGGATGGCGACATCAATTATCCAAACCTTGTTCTTTTCCACAACTGTGATATCTGGTGTGTTGTGTTCCAGAACTTTGTCAGTCTGGATTCGGAAGTCCCACAGTATCTTTGCGTGTTCATTTTCCACGACCTTTGCTGGTTTGTGATCCCACCAGTTCTTTGCTGCTGGGAGGTGGTACTTGATGCATAAGTTCCAATGGATCATTTGGGCCACACAGTTGTGCCTCTGTTTGTAGTCTGTCTGTGCAATTTTCTTACAGCAGCTGAGGAGATGATCAATGGTTTCGTCAGCTTCCTTGCACAGTCTGCATTTTGGGTCATCAGCTGATTTTTCAATCTTGGCCTGAATTGCCTTTGTCCTGATGTCTTGCTCCTGGGCTGCAAGGATCAGGCCTTCTGTCTCCTTCTTCAGGGTCCCATTTGTGAGCCAGAGCCAGGTCTTCTCCTTGTCAGCTTTTCCTTCAATTTTGTCAAGGAACTTTCCATGCAATGTTTTGTTGTGCCAGCTGTCAGCTCTAGTTTGTAGTGCGGTTTTCTTGTACTGGTTTTTTGTCTGCTGTGCTTTGAGGAGTTTCTGATTTTTGACTTCAATCAATTATTATTATTATTATTATTATTATTATTATTATTATTATTATTTTCTAACCATAATTGGAGATCCCAGTATTCCCTGCTAGTCTTCTATCCAAGGACTACATTTGCTTTATTCACAAAATTGAAAGAAGTTTGGTTGTGTTCAGGGTGGCCTTGTGCGACACAGACAGAAGGATATTTTTCTGGTGTTTTGATATGAAACAAATAGCATCCAAAACTTCCTCTTAAATGGAAAGATTGTTCTTTTAAGGAGTACAAACAGTAACAGATGTTTATGAACATGATGGAAGCGCTCGCTCTCCTATTTTGGCAAGATTACAGTGAGTGATGCTGAAACGGGACTGGATGATGTGTGCCTTCCTAATCTAGACAATGAGAAATGGAGAGGAGGGTTTTCAGTGCGGGAAACGGGAAAAACAAACTGAGAGTCAAGTGGAAATGATTGCTTAACTGGATCAGGTATCCCGGTGCAACACTCTTTCAAATCACCACAGACAATCAGTTGCTCGTTTCAGCTGTCATCTAATACAATGGCCAGACAATGAAACATTATTGTGTGTTACTTTACAACGGGAGCAAAACATGATTTGTGCGTGTCATCTGAGTTGCCTTTTGTTTATATAAAGACAAAAATCAAACCCTGGCAGGAAAAGCAGCAAAGGAACAGCTCAATGCAGGTACCTGGCCCAATGCGATGTTTACTAAGGATACAATTAGAATACAGCCAGTCTTCCGCATCCACGGAATCTGTATCCACGGATTCAGCCATTCACATCCCGAAAACATTGCAATAATAGACCCCAAAGCAAAACTTGCTTTTGCTATTTTATTGATTGTATCATGGTCTGTATTGGGTATTCAGCATCAACAGATCTGGCATCCAGGAAGAGTTCCAGAAGATAGAATCCAGACAGTACTCTACTATTTATTTATTTATTTATTTATTTATTTACAGTATTTATATTCCGCCCTTCTCACCCCGAAGGGGACTCAGGACGGATCACATTGCACATATAAGGCAAACCATTCAGTGCCTTTTAACATAGAACAAAGACAAGACAAACACAGGCTCCGAGCGGGCCTCGAACTCATGACCTCCTGGTCAGAGTGATTCATTGCAGCTGGTTGCAGCTGGCTTGCTCTCCAGCCTGCGTCATAGCCCGGGCTGTGGGATTTTGGACTGGCATGAGATTTTGGATAAATTTGAAAATCACATGTGGTTTTTTTCACACGATATAATTATAGCACTTTATTGCCATGGTTCCATCCTGTTGAATTCTAAGACTCAGTTGAGAAAGTGGTGCACTGCTTAGTTGTGCCGAGACCAAGAGGGCAGGCAAGAAATTATGGGCACTGCAGACTCACTCAACCAGAGAAATCAGCCATAGCAGAGCACTTGATGAACCAACCTGGACACAGGATATTATTTGAGAGCAGAGAAATGCTCGACCACTCTCACAACTATCATGTCAGACTACACAGAGAAGCCACTGAAATCCACAAGCATGTGGACAATTTCAACAGAAAGGAGGAAACCATGAAAATGAACAAAATCTGGCTACCAGTATTAAAAAAACTCTAAAATCAGAACAGTAGATGGGAAGCAACACTCTGAGGGCAGAGGAGCCCCAAGGACGGTTAATGACTCTGAACAAAGGATGCCCCCCAGGCAAGAAACAAACCTTTCCAATGCTAATTATGGTGATTAATTGCAACATTAACGCTGGCTTCCAACTGACAAAGGACTCTTTCACACCCTGGACTCTCCACAGATATATATTTACCTTCTTTGCCTAGTTTCTCCATGCCTCACAACCTCTGAGGATGCCTGCCATAGATGTGGGCGAAACGTCAGGAGAGAATACTTCTGGAACATGGCCACACAGCCCGAAAGACATAGAACAACCCAATGATGGGACAGGCATTTCTAGGTTTATTAATTATTTATTTATTTACAATATTTATATTCCGCCCTTCTCACCCCGAAGCGGATTCAGGGCAGATCACATCTATATATATAAAAGAGTGATGGAATCCTGGCGCCAAGCAAAACAACAAAACTAAACACCCCCCAACCTCGAAATTTCCCAACACAATCCATCATCCACGCCTCGAGGTTGAAACCACAAAATATGTCACGAACCTCCACAGGGCCTAAAAAACCAGAGCTATTTAGTGCAATTCCAATGGGCCACAGCAATGCGTGGCAGGGCACAGCTAGTTACACATATAAGGCAAACATTCATTGCCTTAACATACCGTGTTTCCCCGAAAATAAGACAGTGTCTTATATTATTTTTTACTCCCAAAGATGCGCTAGGTCTTATTTTCAGGGGATGTCTTATTTTTCCATGAAGAAGAATTCACATTTATTGTTGAACAAAAAATGAACATTTATTCAGTAGCTGTCATCACAAACCAACATAACCAAACCAGACAAACTGTGACTTCTGTCAAGAATTTCTTGTTACTACCATTATTTCCATATACAACTGGTATGTACATTTACCAATCCTGCATGCTATGGTGTTTTGTTTGGTGGGTGCCGGGCATGCTTCCAAACAAAAACTTTGCTAGGTCTTACTTTCGGGGGAGGCCTTATATTTAGCAATTCAGCAAAACCTCTACTAGGTCTTATTTTTTGGGGATGTCTTATTTTAGGGGAAACAGGGTAGAACAAAGACAGAGACAAACGCAGCTCTGAGCTGGCCTCAAACTCATGACCTCTTGGTCAGAGTGATTTGTTGCAGCTGGCTGCAGCTGACTGCTCACCAAGCTGCTCACCAAGTGTTGTGCTCACAAGCTATCACTCTACTCTCCATTTGCACTGACTGGGGAGACGTTGCTTCATTTCCCTCCTGGGAACCGAAGCAGATGATCAGTTCAGTTTCTTAGTGACCAAAGGAACATTATCAGCCAAAGCAGTGGCAATGTGAGGCTGTTTCTGCCTTTTCTGCAGCACGATCTGCAGAAACATGAATGCAGCAGCCTTCTCAACATGGTTTGCAAACAGCGACCTCTGGAAGCACAGCCAGATCACCACGATTGTCAGCCGGGAGATGGCAGTGTGCAGCAGAATGTAGGCGCCGAGAGCGAGAGGTAGTTTACAGCAAGAGCACGAGGAAAGGAGAGGGAGATGAGCAAAGCAAAAGAATAAAGAATTCCCATTATGCAGAACCCTCTCAAATCCGATGTGTTGCCGCAGGTGTCCCCAAACAGCAGTGCCAAATAACAACAGCTATGGCCAAAGGGGCAAAGAGGGAACAGAGACAAGAAGTGGATGAGATGCCTAGACCAACCAGGAGGAAGGGAAGATGATGGGCAGAATAGGATGAAGGAGAGAGTGCATTAAAGGGGCAAACAACTCTAAGAATGTATTGATGACTATGGGATGGAGTCAGAGGAGAAGATGTGGCTAGGGAGATAAGTAGGTGGCCCGGGCCATAGTTTAGTTGCTGAAAGAGAGTGATGTGGGTGAGAACTTTGTTGTCATTTATTCGTTCAATCACTTCCAACTCTTCATGACCCCATGGACCAGCTCATGCCAGAGCTCGGCCATGGACACCCCAGTTCCTTCAAGATCAAGCCAGTCCCTTCAAGGATACCATCCATGCACCTTGCCCTTGGTCGGCCCATCTTCCTTTTCCTTCCATTTTCCCCAGCATCACTCTCTTCTCCAAGCTTTCCTATCTTCTCATGATGTGGCCAAAGTACTACATCTTTGCCTCTAATATCCAGTTGGGCATAATTTCCTTGACTATGGACTGGTTGGATCTCCTTGCAGTCCAAGGCACGCTCAGAATATTCCTCCAATACAGTTCAAAAGCGTCTCTCTTCCTTCGCTCAGCCTTCCTTATGGTCCAGGTCTCGCATCCATAGGTTACTACGGGGAATACCATTGCCAACCTAGCAGTTCAAAAACATGCAAATGTGAGTAGATCAATAGGTACTGCTCCGGCAGGAAGGTAACAGCACTCCATGCAGTCATGCTGGCCACATGACCTAGGAGGTGTCTACGGACAACGCCGGCTCTTTGGCTTAGAAATGGAGATGAGCACCAACCCCCAGAGTTGGGCACGACTGAACTTAATGTCCTTTAACTATGTGGACCTTCGTTGCCAGTGTGATGTCTCTACTCTTCACTATTTTATTGAGATGCCCCTATCTATTTCTATGATTTTTCTTTCTCTCAATATTTCTTTCACTTGTCTATCAATATATTGTTCCACCACTTTCGATGTATTATCTTTCCCTATTAAAAAAAATACAATTCAGTTTAACATGTCATCCACGGGCATCATCCAGGGCATTCCAATGGTTGTTGCACATTCTTCCAAGTCTATGTATTTCACTGGTTCTCTAAAGGCTTGGTCACAAATCCACGTTTTCTCTCTCTTGTGGAAGATCAGGCGGGAGGGGGTTGATCCAATATCCCTCGGGAAGGAGTTCCACAGCCGAGAGGCCACCACTGAGAAGTTCCTGTCTCTCGTCTCCACCAATCGCACCTGCGAGGGAGGCGGGATCGAGAGCAGGGCCTCCCCGATGATCTTAAACTATGAGATGGTTCATAGAGGGAGTGTTGTGACTCAGCCTTTGCTTTTGTGTGACTCTGATCTGCCTTTGTGTGATTCTGATGAGGATTCTGGGTTATATGTGCATAATGATGGGATTCAGTAGATTCAGGATGAATTTGAAGATGACTCTGATGCTGGGAATTATAGGATCCAGGTGCAGAGTGTTCCTGCTGTGGGAAATGAAGAGCAGGGAGTTTTTCCCATGGGAAGAAATGAGGAGGTTGTTTCTGATGTCTGATTTCAGGTGCAAGAAGCAGAAATGGAGGGTAGCTCTTTGCCTCCGCTTGATAACACTAACGAGCTCAGTGGCCTTGACTCTGAGGCCGCGTCTCTTGATCGGGCTTCGAGACTGGAATTTAGAGGGTTGCGGAGAAGTCTTCGAATAGCTAATAAACGGGAGCTCAAAGGGCAAAGGAATGCCTTTATGTCAGGGGTCCCCAAACTTTTTAAACAGGGGGCCAGTTCATGATCCTTTGGACCATTGGAGGGCTGGACTAGTTGGCCACCAAGCAATAAATAATAATAATAATTAATAATAATAATAATAATAATAATAATAATAATAATAATAATAAAGAGGGTTGGAAGAGACCCTTTGGGCCATTGAGTCCAATCCCCTTCTGCCTTTGTGCACCGAAAGCACAAGCAAAGCACCCCTGACAGATGGCCTCCCAGCCTCAATGTCAATAATAATAATAATAGACCTTTGAGCCATTGAGTCCAACCCTCTTCTTCTTTTGTTGCACAAAAAGAACAAGCAAAGCACCCCGACAGATGGCCTCCCAGTCTTAATGTTAATAATAATAATAATAATAATAATAATAATAATAATAATAATAATAATAGAGGGTTGGAAGAGACCCCTTGGGCCATTTGAGTCCAATCCCCTTCTGCCTTTGTGCACCGAAAGCACAAGCAAAGCACCCCTGACAGATGGCCACCCAGCCTCAATGTTAATAATAATAATAATAATAATGATGATGATGATGATGATGATGATGTTTGGAAGAGACCCCTTTGGCCTTCTAGTCCGACCCCCTTCTGCCTTTGTGCATCAAAAGCATAAGCAAAGCACCCCTGACAGATGGCCTCCCAGCCTCAATATTATTATTATTATTATTAATAATAATGGTTGTAAGAGAAGAAGAGATCCCTTGGGCCATTTAGTCCAACCCCCTTCTACCCTTGTGCCATGGGGGCCGGATAAATGGCTTCGATGGGCCGCATCCGGCCCCCGGGCCTTAGTTTGGGGACCCCTGCTTTATGTCATGCTTTAAAACAGTCTGCTGAAAGAGAGATCTCTGTCAATGCAACTTCGCCACTTGATCAAGAAGCAAGTCTACTTTCCTGTACCAAGTTTGCTTTCCTGGATTCTAATGTGGATATATTCTGGTTGCTGGGACTTTTGGCTTCTATGAAAAGGACCTTGTTTTATGCTCTATGTTTCTATGGACTTATTGCTTACAGCCTTGGTTTTGTACCTATCTTTTGGAACTGAACTTTTACCTTTTTATGAACTATCTTTTGCCTATTTTCTAAATAAACTACAAAATAC